>NC_068359.1:59663177-59893177 GCF_020536995.1 Dreissena polymorpha
CCTCCTGCGTTCATAGAAGTTTATTCTCTCTCTTCCCCTTACGATTTACTGCCTTAGATCTGACCGAGTACTGACCCTGGAATTCTTCGAGATAGAATTTAATGCGTAATTGCACCTGGGCCGAAATCCGTGTCTATGTTTCTTATATGAATTTGCTACACTTACCAGTGTACATTACATAAGCAGTACTCAGCAACTCATCTCGAATAGGACGCAGCAATATGACCAATCTTCTGGGAGGAATTCTCTCAAATCAGCCAATGAAATACTCGGATTTTTCCATCGGATCTACTGGCGGGAAAAAATGCCCCCGCGTTTCATAAGCTATTGATATAGGTCATTTTACGAAGTCAAAAGTCGGGTCAGGCTCCGACTTTATTTACTAGAGTTTATGGTAGGAATATTCTTTAATGGACGAACTGATTAAATGCAGTGATGTGTCATCATTTTTGTTTTTATTTGAGGACATTTTACTTTTTGTAAAGAATTACCAGGAAACATTTAGTCAATCTGATCACGGACTCCAGATCAATATACACTCCGTGATCTAATATAATACTTAAGTACACAACCCTACTATGGATGTCGGGTCATTTCGAAGGCACCATCCAAAAAGTGTTTAAACCCGCACATCAAGTTGTGGCGCATGGAGTATTGTTCTCAAAGAAATTGGGAGCTAGCAACCACCGGTAGGTATCAGTAACGCTCTGGGAAAACAGAGCTTAATGCATGTGAGTAAAGTGTCGTCCCAGATTAGCCTGTGCAATCTGCAGTGGCCAATCAGGGACGACACCTTATTGGTGTAATGGTATTTCGTTTAAAGGAAGTCTCTTGTGAGCAAAAATCCAGACACTTAATCGTTTACTTAACGCACATGCATTAAGCCCTTTTTCGCCGAGTACATGTAGCAAATGTTCGAAGCCAATTGCCAATCGATTTAAACTTTACTGCATGAGCGTTTTTACAGAACATGTCACGTGTCAGTTATACTATAATACTCCCTTTTGGTGATGTTCCCATGTATAAGCACAATCAAAATATTCACCAGAAATGTTATGCTTCGTTGAATTTCTTTCCATTTCATCTTCATTCATTCTCATGTATTGGCATTAACGTGTTACTCCCGCATCCCCCCCCCCCCCCCTCACCAATATTTTTAACGAACCTACTGTGTAAGTAAATCGCTAATCCTTACTATTTCTACCGAAACAAAGTCAAAAGTGAAGTTGAATAAATGTGGTCTATGTTTTTAAGATAGTCAAAATGACAGGTTCGAGTATTGATTTTTTTTTATGTAATTATAGTATTTATAATAACAAGGGATACAACTGGCCACAAATTAAGTCGACACGGGTTTGCAAACAATTATTTTTCTGAATTTCACCCGTGAAAAAGCATTAAGACATAAGATTGCGTGCGATTTCCACGTGTGTGAAGTTTGCCTATTTAGCCTATTTAGTACATAGGTTGAAACATACATCCTATTTAGCTTATTTAGCCTATTAAGCCATTTTAGTACATAAGTTGAAACATACATCATATTTAGCTTATTTAACAGCCTCTTAAGCCTGTTTAGCCCATTAAGCAAGATTATAACATCCTATTAAGCTTTTTTAGCCTATGGAATAGCCTGTTCAGCCTGTTTAGCACGTTTAGTACGTCGATTGAAATATACAACCTATTTAGCCCATATTAACCTATAAAGCAGCCCTTTGAACCTGTTTAGCATATTAAATAAGAATATTAAATGGGCAAAAACATTCGCTCTATTTAGCATTTGTATCAGCCCGTTAAGCCTGTTTAGGCCAATTAGCAAGTATATCAAATAAATCACGAAAAAACTTCCGGTCTAGGCTATTTAGTAGCTTCTTTCAATAAAGTTAGCCTACTTAACAAGTTAATTACATAGGTTGAAACCTGCATGCTATTTACCCATTATAGCCTAATAAACATCCTATTTACCGGTAGTTTAGGGCCGGCGTCACACACAGCTTATTTAGCGTAGTATGGATCATTTTACATGTGAGTGGGTATGCACCTTTAAGGGCCCCTTTCGGACAAACAAGAGTTATCCCCCGGAAGCGACCTAGTGCACGCTGACCACCCGTTCACTGCCTGTCGGGCGCACATAGTTTCGGCCCGGGGTTTTAATTAGGGTCGGCGTCACACACAGCCTATTTAGCGTATTATATATGTGAAATAATGTACACATTCAAATCGTAACATTACCTTTGTTCGTATTACTGTTATTGATTTGAAGCAACATTATAACTAATAAATTAATAAGCGGTATAAGCGCGGAATTCAATTAAATTACCATTCAAAATGTGTGTGTATTCTGATCATTAATGTATTTTTTATTTCCCGTTAAAAGCAGAGGGATGAAGAATTGGCGTTGCCCGTCCGTCAGTCCGTCCTTCCGTCCTTCCGTCTGTCCAAAGATCTTTTAATAAACAAATATTTGTGGCATCGCGAGTTCTCGTCGATTCTCGCGGTCCCGAAATTTCAGTCAAGTCGGAAAGTGACGCGCGATAAATAGAATCTAACTGTTAATAATGACCATACAAAAATAATGGTTTTCCGAAAATGGGGCGCGCTTAAAAAAATCCAAATGGACCTGCACATAAAAAGATATTGAAATAGTTAGCAATTTCAACTATCTTGGTATTGTTACGTCAAGTGGGGCTCATTTATACCTGCCACGAATACACTAAATGGCAAAGCTACACGGGCGATGAATTCCCTTTTTTGCAAAATCGATGTCACTTTATGCTGAAGTTGTTAATTAGTTAACATTTTGATATACTTTGTATTGTATCCTGCAAATATGTTATTACTTATCTGTGCTTTGATTATTAATACATTGATTGCGAATAATTTTCACGCATGCATGCTTATTATGCCCCCCCTTCGAAAAAGAGGGGGTATATTGCTTTGCTCATGTCGGTCTGTCGGTCGGTCTGTCGGTCGGTCTGTCGGTCGGTCGGTCGGTCCGTCCACCAGGTGGTTGTCAGACGATAACTCAAGAACAATTGGGCCTAGGATCATGAAACTTCATAGGTACATTGATCATGACTCGCAGATGACCCCTATTGATTTTGAGGTCACTAGGTCAAAGGTCAAGGTCACGGTGACCCGAAATAGTAAAATGGATTTTGAATGATAACTCAAGAGCACATACGCCTAGGATCATGAAACTTCATGGGTAGATTGATCATGACTTGCAGATGACCCCTATTGATTTTGAGATCACTAGGTCAAAGGTCAAGGTCACGGTGACCCGAAATAGTAAAATGGTTTCCGGATGATAACTCAAGAATGCATAGGCCTAGGATCATGAAACTTCATGGGTAGATTGATCATAACTCGCAGATGACCTCTATTGATTTTGAGGTCACAAGGTCAAAGGTCAAGGTCACGGTGACCCGAAATAGTAAAATGGTTTTTGGATGATAACTCGAGAACGCATACGCCTAGGATCATGAAACTTCATAGGTAGATTGATCATGACTTGCAGATGACCCCTATTGATTTTGAGGTCACAAGGTCAAAGGTCAAGGTCACGGTGACCCGAAATAGTAAAATGGTTTTCGGCCCATGGCCCTCTTGTTTAAGATAATGAGTTTAATATATGACAGGCTTTTATTATGTTATTTTCGTCATTACAAGGACAGTACGTATATATTTGTTTGTTTATTTGTAGGGATGCTGTAAAATGTTTAGGTCCAAGGCAGGAAGTGACCAGCTTGATTAAAATGAGCCCAGTTCTTGTCGTTCGTGTTTATGAACAGTGCTTATATGACAGGCTTACATTTGAAAGTCTTGTCAATTCAACAAATATAGAAATTAATAGAAACATGTATGTTCTGGCAGGTGTAACAATGTTCACCGATGGACATTTTTGTGCTCTGGTTTTTCTCGATGGACAATGTTATTGGTATGACGGTTTGGTGGGGCACTTGAAATTACCACCTCCTGATTATGCATTGAACTACTTCCCGACACATGCTTTATATTGTAGAGTGTGATTTGGGTATTTGTGTGAATATAACAAGTATTTTGAAGGAACAATCGATGGTTTGCGGGAATATCACACTGTATGTTGTCTAAAATATGCATATCACATGTTTGTTGATAAACTTTGCGACTTTAGCTCACCTGAACACAGTGTGTTGTGCAATTTGGAGCTGCAGTGCAATTTTGTGCGTCATTTATCGTCAATATTGTCTCACCCTCTACCCTTAAATGAATGTTGTTTGTTGTATTATTTTTTTAGCTTTGAAGACTAAATAATAGTCTTTGAACATGCGGAAAGCTAATTAATAGTTGTTCTTTGTAATTGGAAAACCTTGTCAATACGTAATGCATATTCGTATTATATTATATATAGTTAGTGAACTAATCAAGTCACTTGAAGTGGTAAAAGCGTTGTATTTTAACATCACGCGAAGGAGTGGACATCTGTTCAGTGTACATTGTAAACATGTCCAAAATATAATACTTGTGTTTGTACTTTGGTTGCAATGTCGGCAACAACACATATAAACATTTGGTTTGTACTTCAAAAACTCGCCGTATCGTAAGGTACAACTGTTTTCTGTATGTTTAAGCAACCAAGCGATGCTCCAATGAATACAGTGTAAGTATACATGTACTTCTGATTTCTTAAAACTCTTATGATAATCGTTTTTATGCCCCCCTTCGAAGAAGAGGGGTATATTGCTTTGCTCATGTCGGTCTGTCGGTCGGTCTGTCAGTCGGTCTGTCTGTCGGTCGGTCTGTCGGTCCGTCCACCAGGTAACTTTAGAACGCTTGGGCCTAGGATCATGAAACTTCATAGGTACATTGATCATGACTCGCAGATGACCCCTAGGTCAAGGTCACGGTGACCCGAAATAGTAAAATGGTTTTCGGATGATAACTCAATAACGCATACCCCTAAGATCACGAAACTTCATAGGTAGATTGATCATGACTTGCAGATGACCCCTATTGATTTTGAGGTCACAAGGTCAAAGGTCAAGGTCACGGTGACCCGAAATAGTAAAATGATTTTCGGATGATAACTCAAGAACGCTTTTGTCTAGGATCATGACATTTCATAGATACATTGATCGTGACCCGCAGATGACCCCTATTGATTTTCAGGTCACTAGGTCAAAGGTCAAGGTCACATTGACGAAAATCGTATTCACACAATGGCTGCCACTACAACGGACAGCCCATATGGGGGGCATGCATGTTTTACAAACAGCCCTTGTTCAAGCAACATGTCCGTGTTAGAACATGTTGTTTAAACCGGATTTTAAACTGACGCATATCTGTACAAAGTAATTTGAAAACAAAATGTTTAGTTTTGCTGTTGTATATGTTAAGTTATTATTGTTAATTCAATTATGAAGGTTGGAGTTAATATTTATTTAAGTGTTCGATGTAGATTTTCTATCAATGGCTTTGTTTATTTCATTTAAACCACCACCTATTACTTTGATGCCCTGAGAGTTTAGTATTTCTGAAATATTTTTTAGAAACGAATTTCGTAGTGTTTTATTTTTTGGCGCATAAACATTCAGAAATAAATATGCATTGTTTTTCATTTCAATATTCAAACAGTTTTACCTGCCATTTTCATCGTGTGAATAGTTAATGACATCGAAATTCAAATTAGTTTGTATTCAAAATAGACACTCATTTTCTGATACTGTTCCCAAATAAGATAAATATAAGCCAATTTGAAAAATCTTGATTCAGTAAAGCAATCATATAATCAGACAAATGGGTCTCTGGCAAAAAAAGTGATATGTGCGTTTAAATTTAATAAATACTGATTTACCCTGGCTCGTTTTAACGGGTCCCTTTAACCTTGATCATTAAGGTAAACAATATGCAAATTCTCTTACATACTTAAAATTACAATCTAAAATACAGAAGTTTGATCACGAATGTGTTGTTTGAGTTTTCAACAAAATGTATTTTACCAATCGCGATCTAGCTATGTATTTCTATTTCAAACATCTGACGAACACCCAATGTACAGCTGTTCATTTGTATTTTAAACATCTGATTAACACCCAATGAACAGCTGTGCATGTCTATTTAAACATCTGCCGAATACCCGATGCGCAGCTATACATTTCTATTTTAACATCTGATGAACACCCAATGCACAGCTGTGCATTTGTATTTTAACATCTGACGAACATCCAATGCACATCTGTGCATTTGTATTTTAACATCTGACGAACATCCAATGCACAGTTGTGCAATTCTATTTAAAACATCTGATTAACACCCAATGCACAGCTGTGCATTTGTATTTTAAACATCTGACGAACACCCAATGCACAACTTTGTGTTTCTATATTAACATCTGACGGACACCCAATTCACAGCTATGTATTTCTATTTTAAACATCTGATGAACACCCAATGCACAGCTCTGCATTTATTTTAAACTTCTTTCGATCACCCGAAGCGCAGCTATGCATTTCTATTTTAAACATCTAAAGGCCACCCAATGCACAGCTGTGCATATCTGTTTTAAACATCTGCCGAACATCCAATGCACAGCTGTGCATTTCTATTTTAAACATCTGATTTACACCAAATGCACAGCTGTGCATTTCTATTTTAAACATCTGATTAACACCCAATGCACAGGTGTGCATTAAATCTGACGAACACCCAATGCACAACTTTGCGTTTCTATATTAACATCTGACGGACCCAATTCACAGCTATATTTTTCTATTTTAAACATCTGTTTAACACCCAATGCACAGCTGTGCATTTTTATTTTAAACTTCTTTCGATCACCCGATGCGCAGCTATGCATTTCTATTTTAAACATCTAAAGGCCACCCAATGCACAGCTGTGCATATCTGTTTTAAACATCTGCCGAACATCCAATGCACAGCTGTGCATTTCTATTTTAAACATCTGATTTACACCAAATGCACAGCTGTGCATTTCTATTTTAAACATCTGATTAACACCCAATGCACAGGTGTGCATTAAATCTGACGAACACCCAATGCACAACTTTGCGTTTCTATATTAACATCTGACGGACCCAATTCACAGCTATATTTTTCTATTTTAAACATCTGTTTAACACCCAATGCACAGCTGTGCATTTTTATTTTAAGCTTTTGCCGAACACCCGATGCGCAGCTATGAATATCTATTTTAAACATCTGACGAACATCTAAAGCACAGCTGTGCATTTCTATTTTTAACATCTGCCGAACATCCAATGCACAGCTGTGCATTTATAATTTAAACATCTTATGTACACCCAATGCACAGCTGTGCATTTGTATTTTAACATCTGACGAACATTCAATGCACAGCTGTGCATCTGTATTTTAACATCTGACGAACATCTAATGCACAGCTGTGCATCTGTATTTTAACATCTGACGAACATCCAATGCACAGCTGTGCATCTGTATTTTAACATCTGACGAACATCTAATGCACAGCTGTGCATCTGTATTTTATCATCTGACGAACATCTAATGCACAGAAGTGCATTTCTATTTTTAACATCTGATTAACACCCAATGCACAGCTGTACATCTCTATTTTAATCTGCCGAACACCCGATGCACAGCTATTCATTTCTATTTCAAACATCTAAAGGACTCCCAATGCACAGCTGTGCATATCTGTTTTAAACATCTGCCGAACATCCAATGCGCAGCTGTGCATTTCTATTTTAAACATCTGATGAACACCCAATGCACAGCTGTGCATTTGTATTTTAAACATCTGACGAACACCCAATGCACAACTTTGCGTTTCTATACATGTGTATTAACATCTGACGGACACCCAATTCACAGCTATGTATTTGTATTTTAAACATCTGATGAACACCCAATGCACAGCTGTGCATTTATTTTAAACTTCCTTCGATCACCCAATGCGCAGCTATGCATTTCTATTTTAAACATGTAAAGGACACCCAATGCACAGCTGTGCATATCTGTTTTTAACATCTGCCGAACATCCAATGTACAGCTGTGCATTTTTATTTTAAACATCTGATTTACACCAAATGCACAGCTGTGCATTTCTATTTTTAACATCTGCCGAATACCCGATGCGCAGCTATACATTTCTATTTTAAACATCTGATAAACACCCAATGCACAGCTGTGCATTTGTATTTTAACATCTGACGAACATCCAATACACAGCTGTGCATTTGTATTTTAACAATCTGATGAACACCCAATGCACAGCTGTGCATTTGTATTTTAACATCTGACGAACATCCAATGCACAGCTGTGCATTTGTATTTTAACAATCTGATGAACACCCAATGCACAGCTGTGCATTTGTATTTTAACATCTGACGAACATCCAATGCACAGCTGTGCATCTGTATTTTATCATCTGACGAACATCTAATGCACAGAAGTGCATTTCTATTTTTAACATCTGATTAACACCCAATGCACAGCTGTACATCTCTATTTTAATCTGCCGAACACCCGATGCACAGCTATTCATTTCTTTTTTAAACATCTAAAGGACACCCAATGCACAGCTGTGCATATCTGTTTTAAACATCTGCCGAACATCCAATTCGCAGCTGTGTATTTCTATTTTAAACATCTGATGAACACCCAATGCACAGCTGTGCATTTGTATTTAAAACATCTGATGAACACCCAATGCACAGCTGTGCATTTAAATTGTAAACATCTGACGAACACCCAATTCACAGCTATGCATTTCTAATTTAAACATCTGACGAACACCCAATGCACAGCTGTGCATTTAAATTTTAAACATCTGACGATCACCCAATGCACAACTTTGCGTTTCTATTTTAACATCTGACGGACACCCAATGCACAGCTATGTATTTCTATTTTAAACATCTGATAAACACCCAATGCACCGCTATGGATTTATATATTAAACATCTGACGGACACCCAATACATAGCTATGCATTCTTTTTTAAACATCTGACGAACATCCAATGCACAGCTGTGCATCTGTATTTTAACATCTGACGAACATCTAATGCACAGAAGTGCATTTCTATTTTAACATCTGATTAACACCCAATGCACAGCTGTGCATCTCTATTTTAATCTGCCGAACCCCCGATGCACAGCTATTTATTTCTTTTTTAAACATCTAAAGGACACCCAATGCACAGCTGTGCATATCTGTTTTAAACATCTGCCGAACATCCAATTCGCAGCTGTGTATTTCTATTTTAAACATCTGATGAACACCCAATGCACAGCTGTGCATTTGTATTTTAAACATCTGATGAACACCCAATGCACAGCTGTGCATTTAAATTGTAAACATCTGACGAACACCCAATTCACAGCTATGCATTTCTAATTTTAACATCTGACGAACACCCAATGCACAGCTGTGCATTTGTTTTTAGATATCTGATAAACACCCAATGCACAGCTGTGCATTGGTATTTTAAACATCCGACGAACATCAAATGCAGAGCTGTACATTTCTATTTTAAACATCTGATTAACACCCAATGCACCGCTGTGCATCTGTATTTTAACATCTGACGAACATCTAATGCACAGTAGTGCATTTCTATTTTTAACATCTGTTTAACACCCAATGCACAGCTGTGCATCTCTATTTTAATCTGCCGAACACCCGATGCGCAGCTATTCATTTCTATTTTATACATCTAAAGGACACCCAATGCACAGCTGTGCATATCTGTTTTAAACATCTGCCGAACATCCAATGCGCAGCTGTGCATTTCTATTTTAAACATCTGATGAACACCCAATGCACAGCTGTGCATTTGTATTTTACACATCTGACGAACACCCAATGCACAACTTTGCGTTTCTATCTAACATCTGACGGACACCCAATTCACAGCTTTGTATTTCTATTTTAAACATCTGATGAACACCCAATGCACAGCTGTGCATTTATTTTAAACTTCTGCCGATCATCCGATGCGCAACTATGAATTTCTATTTTAAACATCTGACGAACATCAAAAGCACAGCTGTGCATTTCTATTTTAACATCTGACGAATACCCGATGCGCAGCTATACATTTCCATTTAAACATCTGATGAACACCCAATGCACAGCTGTGCATTTGTATTTTAACATCTGACGAACATCCAATGCACAGCTGTGCATTTGTATTTTAACATCTGACGAACATCCAATGCACAGTTGTGCATTTCTATTTTAAACATCGGATTAACACCCAATGCACAGCTGTGCATTTCTATTTTAATCTGCCGAACACCCGATGCGCAGCTATGCATTTCTATTTTAAACATCTAAAGGACATCCAATGCACAGCTGTGCATATCTGTTTTAAACATCTGCCGAACATCCAATACACAGCTGGGCATTTCTATTTTAAACATCTGATGAACACCCAATGCACAGCTGTGCATTTGTATTTTAAACATCTGACGAACACCCAATGCACAACTTTGCGTTTCTATATTAACATCTGACGGACACCCAATTCACAGCTATGCATTTATATATTAAACATCTGATGAACACCAAATGAACAGCTGTGCATTTAAATTGTAAACATCTAACGAACACCTAATGCACAGCTGTGCATTTCTATTTTTAAAATCTGACGAACATCCATTGCACAGCTTTGCATTTGTTTTTTAAACATCTGACGAATATCCAATGTACAGCTGTGCATTTGTATTTTAAACATCTGATTAACACCCAATGCACAGCTGTGCATTTCTATTTTAACTTCTGCCGAACACCCGATGCGAAGCTATGCATTTCTTTTTTAACATTTGACGAACACCCAATGCACAGCTATGCATTTAAATATTAAACATCTGATGAACACCGAATGAACAGCTGTGCATTTAAATTGTAAACATCTAACGAACACCTAATGCACATCTGTGCATTTCTATTTAAACATCTGACGAACATCCAATGCACAGCTGTGCATTTGTATTTTAAACATCTGCGAACACCCAATGCACAACTTCGCATTTCTATATTAACATCTGACGGACACCCAATTCACAGCTATAAATTTCTATTTTAAACATTTGATGAACACCCAATACACAGCTGTGCATTTATTTTAAACTTCTGCCGATCACCCGATGCGCAGCTATTTATTTCTATTCTAAACATCTGACGAACACCCAATGCACAGCTATTCATTTATATATAAAACATCTGATGAACACCCAATGCACAGCTGTGCATTTAAATTGTAAACATCTGACAAACACCTAATGCACAGCTATGCATTTCTAATTTAAACATCTGATTAACACCCAATGCAGAGCTGTGTTATTGTATTTTGAACATCTGACGAACATTCAATGCACAGCTGTGCATTTCTATTTTAAACATCTGACAAACACCTAATGCACAGCTATGCATTTATATATTAAACATATGACGAACACACAATGCACAGCTATGCATTTATATATTAAACATCTGATGAACACCCAATGCACAGCTGTGCATTTAAATTGTAAACATCTGACGAACATCCAATGCACAGCTGTACATTTCTATTTTAAACATCTGATTAACACCCAATGCACAGCTGTGCATTTCTACTTTAAACTTCTGCCGTACACCCGATGTGCAGCTATGCATTTATATATTAAACATCTGATGAACACCCAATGCATAGCTGTGCATTTAAATTGTAAACATCTGAACAACACACAATGCACAGCTATGCATTTCTAATTTAAACATCTGACGAACACCCAATGCACAGCTGTGCATTTCTTTTTTAAACATCTGATGAACACACGATGCGCAGCTATGCATTTCTATTTTAAACATCTAAAGGACACCCAATGCACAGCTGTACATATCTGTTTTAAACATCTGACGAACACCCAATGCACAACTGTGCATTTAAATTTTAAACATCTGACGAACACCCAATGCACAACTTTGCGTTTCTATTTTAAACATCTGATAAACACCCAATGCACCGCTATGCATTTATATATTAAACATCTGACGGACACCCAATACACAGCTTTGTATTTCTTTTTTAAACATCTGACGAACATCCAATGCACAGCAATTCATTTATATATTAAACATCTGATGAACACCCATTGCAGAGCTGTGGAATTGTATTTTGAACATCTGACGAACATTCAATGCACAGCTGTGCATTTGTATTTTAAACATCTGACGAACACCCAATACACAGCTGTGCATTTCTATTTTAACATCCGATTAACACCCTATGCACCGCTGTGCATTTCTGTTTTAACATCTGATGAACACCCAATGCACAGCTGTGCATTTCTATTTTAAACATATGACGAATATCCAATGCACAGCTTTGCGTTTCTATTTTAACATCTGGCGAACACCCTATGCACAGCTATTCATTTATATATTAAACATCTGATGAACACCCAATGCACAGCTGTGTATTTAAATTGTAAACATCTGACGAACACCTAATGCACAGCTATGCATTTCTAATTTAAACATCTGACGAACAACCAATGCACAGCTGTGAATTTCTTTTTTAAATATCTGATGAACACCAAATGCACAGCTGTGCATTTGTATTTTAAACATCCGACGAACATCCAATGCACAGCTGTACATTTCTACTTTAAACATCTGATTAACACCCAATGCACAGCTGTGCATTTCTGTTTTAAACATCTGATTAACACCCAATGCACAGCTGTGCATTTCTGTTTTAAACATCTGAAGAACAGCTAACATCTAACAGCCAACTTCACATACCTTTGGGCTTGTTTTAGCACATGCATGTTCTTTCATATTCACACTTGTTTAAAAATACATCATGTTAAAGAACATTGCATAAAAAAAGTAATCAATCAAATCATTCGTTTCTATACATAGAACAAGGCGATATTTGCTTGATTAAACTTAAATACTTAGTCTTAAATCATTGGATGATCGATTTAAATTCAGATGACCTAAGGTTTTGAAAAGACATGTATTTCAATTGACATATATTAATCTATAGAATTGGGAAATTGAGTCGAGCTGTCTCTTTTGCAAGACTGTTGATAGCAACTAAAATGGCACGATCGATGGTTTCTAGGTCGATATGGTCTGGGTTCTTTCGGAATATCGGTTAGTCTGGGTCAATGCTCGCAATTAAGTTGGTCAAATCCGTCGCTATGTTCATTGAATATCATATACTCTAGTCCCAAAGAGGATTGTAAAGCTATCTCTTCCATTGATGCTATTGATATCAGTAGGATTTGCAATTAATATTACATGAAGCGCTAAGAATACCTTTTAAGAAATGCGTGTGAAGATTTTTCATTTATAATTACTAAAAGCGAATACAGCATTGCTGAAAGGATAATTATTATCAGTGGCTGATAATAGCTGAAGGTCGTTGAACTGGTTGACATGGTTTTTGTGTTATGGTTTCGTTATTCTTAGCTGATTAAAATATTTAAAAAATGGGTCAAGAACTGTCGATAGCTTTAAAAGCGGTGGCGGTGGTGGTGGTTGTGATGGTGGTGGTGGTAGTTATGGTGGTGCTGGTGGTGGCGGCGAAGGCGAAGGCGGTGGTTAAAGCGGTATTCTGATATGTGATTTATGTCTCTTACAGGTTGTTTGGAAAAGTTTGATTTCGAGTTATAACAAAAAAGAATGAGCATCGGTAAAAACGCACTGGTTAATAATTATTATCTTTACGTTAAGTACAAGATTTTCTGTTGTTTTCTTAATGTACTGATACCAACAGCATTTTGTGCTAGTTTTAAGTCTTATAACCGTTTTTATTCAGGCCGCAAATAAACCGCCTACCTACTGACTCGCATTTCGCACAAGGCAAAGTCGGTGATTAGTTAACACATATTTTAACATCGATTAAATCAAAAACCAGAGCTTATTGGAACAAAGTAATTTGCAGAGTCATGTTCATGGCTTAACCCATTTATGCCCAGTAGACTCTCCCATCCTTCTAAATTGGATCAATTTATTTCCAAAAGTAGGGGTTTCTGGTATATTTATTTCTATATTTAGAATATTTCTTACAGAAATTTCTTTAAGCAAACAGCGCAAACCCAGATGAGACGCCGCATTATGCGGCGTCTCATCTGGGTCTACGCTGTTTGCAATGTCCTCTTTTCAGGACGCTAGGCATGAATGGCTTAAGGTAGCGCACCAGTAATGGGCACCTATCCAAATATAATCGAATCTTTTATTTTCTTAATCAGCATCATTTCACTGAACTGCATGCAAATTATTAGGTAGTCTTTCCATGCTTTAAAAAAAATATACTGATTTTTTCAAAACCACCCCACATTGGCTTTTGTCCAGTTTATGTGCACCCCTGGGGTATATGAAAGTTCCATAATTCATCCAGATTTCCCAATATAGGCATGCAGTTGGTGTGTACAGATGCAGTAAAGGTGTTAACAGTTTAAACAAAATGAAAACAGTTTTCTTTTACATATTTTTTTTTTATAACTTGTTATCTATGGAAGAGCGCCATGAAATGTAAGTGGTTTCGGCAAGTAGAAATTGGGTTGGTTAAAAACAAAGTGTCATAAAATTCATATATATCATTTAAGTATTTTTTTAACTTAGTTTTTATAGATACACGAAATACAGCAAAATTACCAAGAAGTAGACAGATTAACCGTTTACTTTTTCAAATAAAAATGCAACATGCATGGTTCGTAGTTTCAGCATTAAATCACCCAATTTAGCCATAACATTGATTTAATTTTAAAAATGAAGAATGTGAATAAAAATTGCAACATATTAAACAATAAACATAGCTTATATGCCATATTAAATCAAATTACGTTAGAAAAGAAATAAAACGTATACGTCGTCAGCAGGATTCGAACCTGAGCTGGAATATCCCAAAAGATTTCTAGTCTATCGCCTTAACCAGTAAGCAACGGTACCTAATATTAAGCTCTTCAACCTTCGAAGAAATCGCGGGAAATCATTAGGGGTGTGCTACCTTAACCTATTTATGCCTAGCGTCTATGAAAAATAAGGCATTGGCAAACAGCGTAGACCTTTACAGGCTAATCCGGGACGACACTTTCCGTTTAAACTTAATTTTCGGTTAAAAGGGACTTAAAACGAAAAATACCATTAAAGCGGAAAGTGTCGTCCCTGATTAGCCTTTGCGGACTGCACAGGCTAATCTGGGACGACACTTTACGCACATGCATTTTGACCAATTTTCTCAGAACAAGACACATATCCATATCAATATTGAATACATAAAAGAGCATTTAAATGCTCGGCGTTTTGTTACCATCGTACTGTTTGTTTCGTCGGCTGATCGATTTCACTCGTTGCACCGTGCACTTTTGGAAGAACCTAACAGAGAAATGGACTTTTCAAAATGTAATCGAATTCTTGATACAGTATGTCTGGGGATTGTTGATTGGGGAATGAAAAAGAGTACACATCTATTGAACGTCTCGACATCTATTTAGAGACTAATTTGCCGAAGGTCTTTATAGATTCAAAGTTGTTAGCTTTAAGGCAAAACATACAATTTGCATGTTGGCATATATATATATCTTAGTATAGCGTTTCCAAGCTAAAAAAGAATGCAATCTCAATTGAAATACAATGTAATGACAACCAAAACGCAGTGTTCAATGTTATGAAGATTGTTCAAAGTACATCTATAGTCAAACAAAATTAATATCACCTTTGAACTGACGCCATGTCTGTCTTCAATATATATTTGAATGTTAGAAGATCCGCGTTATTGTCTGAGTTATGTTTAATATGCAATACAAACGTGCATTAACCCATTTATGCCTAGCGTCTAGAAAAAAGGCAATGGCAAACAGCGAAGACCCAGATGTGACGCCGCATGATGCCGCGTATCATCAGGGTATACGCTGTTTACTTAAAGGAATTTTTGTAAGAAATATTCTAAATATAGAAATAAATATACTAGACATACCTAATTTTGGAAATAAATTGATCCAATTTTGAAGGATGGGAGAGTCCACTAGGCATAAATGGGTTAAAGGCATCTTACTACCTCAGGCGATGTAAGAGGTTTTCATGTGACGTTACAGTATTGGTTTTAATTGGTTTACTTACTGCAAAGACACGGACGTATGCACCACAATCCCCTATGATAGAATATAGAATATCAGCGCATTACGGACGCATCTAGTAAGCTATGCCAAATAGCAAAGCCTGGCTCGTTACAAATGCAATGTCATACGCACAATATAGTCACATAACAGATACATCTAGTAAGCCTATGCCAAATAACATAATATAGCTAATTACAGATACATTAACAACTTTGCCAAATGACATACATTTAATATAGGCACACAGTGGATGTATAACGTAAAAATAGGTAAAATGACAAAATATATGAACATAACGAATTCTTCTTTGGCTATGTCAAATGTCAGAATAATGTCACAATACTGATGAACCTAGCGCTACTTCAGTTATCATAATAAAGTTATAAAACATATATACTGATGCGCATTGTGATCGCAGGAGGGAATCCCGTATTTTGTGTGTGTATATATGCTATAATAGAAACAAGGAGTGCAACTTCATTTGCCGAAAAACTACACCATCTTAACTGTAAACCATCTAACTCGAACATTTTTTAACGAATCAACTACACACCGGTTGTTTTCGAAAGCTAATAAAATAATTTATCAGAAAAAATAACATCAGTACCATTGATCAAGCAGTATTTCGATACCAGCCCTCAGAAGTTGACACTCTTCCAAAATAGTGTTTAATCGGACACAAATGTTTTCTTTGAATATATCTATTGATACGACACACGAACAATAAAATGGTACCATGTTAAAACCATAATAAAAACGAGCATTTTGTAGTCACAAACATCTATTTTACCAGACCACATCTGGCGTTGAAATTTCGACAATGGCCATAAGAAACAATAATTTTGTTATTGTTCAGCTTTATTTTACGAAATATTGTACGAAATTTTCGTTGATTTTGAGTAGTAATGTTACTTTAAAGTAATATTATGGGCATCGAACAGTTTATAGGTGTCTATCGCAACCGTTGTTTATTTTTGGTGTTTTCACTTCATATACACTTGTATTTGTTAATGCAGCATCAACATACTAAAACATTATCCCGGAAAGAGAAAAATAATGCATTTGAATATCAACCGTACTTTCGTTTGACAACTGATCATGCATGTACGATGTGATACTTAATTTAGTTTTAGCGCAGATTCGTTCATACGACACAAAGACACAATTTCGTTTTACGGATCATTTCGGCTTACAGGACTGGGTGGGTCAAATAAGAATATCGGATATAAAATATATTTTTATAAACAACTGGTAGCAAGATGAGTTGCAGATAATTGATCAGTAACAACATTTTATCTAACTCTTTTGACTTGTTAATTCTTTTCGGCCCAATTCAACAGTGAAAAATGCCCATAATACTATCACTTTAAGCCAAATTTTCCAAGAACGTGGCTTATTCACATGTAGTTTTATTGTATTTAATACTTTTTCTATGAATAACGATATTCTTCGTACTGTTAAATGGATTGAGTTTATACATTTCGGTTAAAAATCGATTTAAAGTTCATGAGTGAATATATGAAGATAAGATGCGTGTCCTTGCCAACATATGGAAAGAAAGGGCGTGAATAAATATTGTCTTCATTTGTGACCTTGCATTCGTCAAATGGCCTACTTCGTAAAACACATTATATGAGTAGCTCTTGCCCTAGTAGTTATCTTGAATAACACGATCAGATGGTGTAATGTATTGTTAAAGTGATATGATGGGCATTTTTTTCACTGTTGAATTGAGCTAAAAAGAATTAACAGGTCAAAAAAGTTAGTTAAAATGAGGTTACTGACCAATTATCTGCAACTCATCTTGCTCCCAGTTGTTTATAAAAATATATTCGATTTCTTACGTGACCCACCCATTCCCGTAAGGCAAAATGATCCTAAAAACAAAGTTGTGTCTTTGTGTCGTATGAACGAATCTGCACTTAAACTAAATTTAGGTTCACATCGTATATGCATGACCAGTTGTCAAACGAAAGTACGGTTGATTTTCAAATGCATTATTTTTTTATATTTCCGGGTTATCGTTTTAGTATATTGATGCTGCATTAACAAATATAAGTGTATATGAAGTGAAAACAAAAAAATAAACAACGGTTGGGATAGACACATAAAAACTGTTAGATGCCCATTTCACTTTAATGTAATTTAAACGGAAACTGTCAATGGTAAGGTGCAAAGACGTTGACAGGTCTTATGATACTCTTAATCATAGACTCGTTTTCAACAAGAGTGTTGTTATTGTGCGTGTTCTTCAATTTTTGTCATTCTCCGTGCCCGTTCAGCTCCATAAATAAAAGTAGTTGATAATAAAAAATCAATTATTATAAATAAAGAAAAGATACTACTGTCTTAAAGGCGTTGACTGAACATATACCTCATTAATATTTTGAACGGAAAGCAACACAATTTATCTGCTATACTTGCTAGTCGGTAGAACAAGTTTGTAAGGATTATAAAGGCAATATGGTATTTCAAAAATATACAAAATATAAGTATGCATGTTATCCAATTTAATGCTTATTTTGTGTTTAGTGGACGCGTTCAGCGTTGCCTTCCACAAAACAGAACTTCAAAACACTAGATCTGACATTCAATTCATGAATGTCTAGATAGTTTGAGCCGTTACCGTGGTATCATGGTTGCTCTTCTACTAAGCTAATTTCGATTGCTTTTTTTCTTGTCTTTTAATAACATCAGATGCCTAAATTAGCTCAGCAGATTTGTTTGAGTACATGAATTACTATTACAAGCGGAGTTTCACATTAATTTCTGCTCATCTGTTGATGCTTCAGTTGTTTTAATGTTCCCACTATTTCTGTTTCGTTGACCTCTAAGATATATATTTTCCTTAACAATTTCATCTAATTCCATGCCTTTAAATAATAATTAAATATGGTGTGTATATAACTTTACTCTGTTGATAATTTAAATGTTAACGGTGTTGGTCACTTACGAAGTTAAGAAATTGTACTATTTTTATAAAATGCTTATGCTTTTTTGGTAACTGTAACACTCCTTTGTCTGATAATTTGTTCAAATAAAATATGTGTAAAAAAACAGTTAAATCGCGTCGAATGGTTTGTTCTGTCTTCGCTCATTATCATCAACAGTGGGTTGGCAATAATAAACAGCGGAATCATTCACACAATTAATGTTGAACAATAATGGTTTCCTAATATTTGCTTTCTGGTTTAAACAAACTGTGCAAGGAAGTACTTTTAAAATGAGGTCAGACAAACAGGCTTGGCTTCTTAATTTCTGGCAGTATAAACGATCTTAACATAGTTCATTCAGAACATGAGTTTTTGCTTCAGACGTTTAAAGTGATATTATGGGCATTTTCACTGTTGAATTGAGCTGAAAAGAATTAACAGGTCAAAAGAGTTAGTTAAAATGTGGTTACTGACCAATTATCTGCAAATCATCTTGCTACCAGTTGTTTATAAAAATATATTATATATTCGATATTCTTACGTGACCCACCCAGTCCTGTAAGCCGAAATGATCCGTAAAACGAAATTGTGTCTTTGTGTCGTATAAAAGTATCTGCACTAAAACTAAATTTAGGTTCAAATGCATTATCAGTTGTCAAACGAAAGTACGGTTGATATTCAAATGCATTATTTTTCTCTTTCCGGTATATTGTTTTAGTATGTTGATGCTGCATTAACAAATATAAATGTATATGAAGTGAAATCACCAAAAATAAACAACGGTTGCGATAGACGCCTATAAACGGTAAGATGCCCATAATATCACTTTAAAATCGGTCAAAAGAGTTCATCTATCGAAGTTATGCAGCGGTCATTCCGAGACAATCTACCGCCAAGGACAATGGTCAGTTTTCGCGGCCCTTGCTTTCTTGTTAACCGGCTTACTGAGGGTCATACGTGGGTTATCTATGTTATCCCAATTACCAATTCAGTCACAAGTACGTGAAGTTCGCACAGTAACTGTTATGGGTGTTATTTGAAAACACGGTGGTGTGCGTTTGCTTCCTGTCGATTAAATGGCCATGCACATATACTTACAGGCTTATTGAAACCGGCCTCACGTCTATTAGCAAATACTGTAGGAATGTATTGACCTTTGTTGACAAAAAACATGCAAATTATATGAAGATGGCATATTACAAAATAACTTATCAGAAACCACAGTCACCTTTGAAAAAAATGTTTAATAATGCCCCTAAGGTGTGAAACTTCTTTTTTTTCTCAATTCAATTTGTTTAAATCATGCCCTATGTTTAAAACGGGTCACAAACAATAAGTAATCGATTCATAGATAATGTAAGCTTATGTATTAAATATGGTTTTAAATACTTTTATAAAGAACCTTAGGGGAAGGTATTATAATATTACATAGTATAGTAGTCGTTTGTGATTTGTGTTTAAACTATATTCAATCAACAAAAGTGTATACTAATATGAAGTTACAAATTGAAAGATTTGTACGTTTACTTATTAATTAAATATTTATTAGTAGCTCAAGCACAATGTGGTTTTTGACGTTCAATAATATTTATAATGTTATAGTAAATGAAACAGTATACATTTACTGTCAAATTACAGGCATTGAAATAGATTGCAGAGCCAACTTCATTTTATTAAGTATCTATTCGTGTTGATTAAGTATCTATTTGTGTTGATTAGGTATTTACCTGTAAGCAAATGCCCACAGTATATATTTACTGTCATATGTTCAATTGCGGGCATTAAAATGTAACGTTCCTCATATTGCGGAGGAAACTTGATTTGATTAAGTATCTACCGGTAAGTAAACGCCCACCCGTCGAATATTTTCAATTCGTTCATATTCCGGATTGGAATACAAACAATACTTTTATATTGTCTTATAAGTAGGACAAAGTAAACATATGGTATGTCCTTAACCCATTTATGCCTAGCGTCTAGAAAAAAGGCATTGGCAAACAGCGTAGACCCAGATGAGACGCCACATGATGCGGCGTCTCATCAGGGTCTGCGCTGTTTGCTAAAAGGAATATCTCTAAGAAATATTATAAATAAAGAAATAAATATACTAGACGTCTCTAATTTTGAAAATAAATTGATCCAATTTAGGATAGGAGAGTCCACTAGGCATAAATGAGTTAAACCACACGAACAATGAAGCGAGTCTTCTGTTGAACACACCAATTGAGTCATCCAAGTGACCCATAGTTCGACATAATCATAATTGATGTATCTTTTGCGATCATTAGGACGTCTGCGTCGATCTCCTCTTCATTGCAAGTGTCGTCTGATTTGTCGTCAGAACCCAAGTCACGTTTAAGGCCGCGTGAAAAGCTACAAGTAAACGTTAAACAGTAGTTGCGTTTGAATCTCGACTGCCGTACGTGGCTTTGTTATATAAAAGAATAATTTGCAAAGAATCCAAAACAGTCATGATTGTATACACACATTTGTTAAATAATTTATGTCAGAGGACAATTCATACAAATAATATTTTATGCATATAAATCAAAACAATACTCATCACTAGGTCGTGTACTAATTTTAAAGGAATAGGTTACAGAGCAACATTCCAAAGAAAAATACTATTGAAGCTCTGAATACTAACGTTTGAACGAACCAATGCTTAAGATCTACATAGTTCTGGCTACCATAACTTTAAATGCCGCTTTTTTTAATGATTTTTGCCACGTTGCTCGGGAAAGTACACACTGCCAGGGCGACCGGAACTTGCAGAATCCGCATCGTATTGCGGCTCAACTATTCCTTGCAAATATTGCAAAGAAATACGATTCCCGGTCGGGTTAAACGATACCGTTTGTAAAGTTCAATATCACTATAAATCTCCAAAGGGTTGGTACGATCTAGATACACTCTTTCAATAATATTATTATTATTACGCAAGGAGCTCGTGCGGCGGCCATTTTGTAAAGTAAACGCTCAAACGACGTTACGTCATGATTGTATAGCGTAAGTCTAAACATTGTAGACTTAGCATTTGAGACTTATCTTACTGAGTCTGAGTCTAAAACTAACCATTTTATGTTTCGTGAATTAAGTTTTGTAAAGCTGAGTCTGAGTCTGAGTCAGAAACTGGAGCTGAGTCTAAGATTTGAGACTTACGTACATTGGTGAATACGGCTCCTGATTTTATGATTCTTTAAAACAGGTGTTGCAACAATAGTTATATTCCATAATTATTTTGTTGATATAATTACGTCAATTTCTTGTCATTTCGATTCTCATATTTTTCCTGCAAAACATGATCTCAGGGTAAACATTATCCCAAGATAATTTCTTCGTTCGCAAGTGTTTTCGTTATGGTCGCGTTTGTAAGACTCAAAGGGGCCGTCCAACAAAGCGTCGTGCGACGATATTTTGGGACACTGGTTTGAGCCCTGTTGAGGGTTACTTTTTTTACATTGAATTCTTGTTTGTTTACGGCAGTGTTTAAATGTATCAATATAAAGCATTTAAAGCATTTAATGACAAGCTTCAATGCATGCCAAAATCTGTTGGATGGCCTTTTTAGTAAATAAAAAGATCTTAATTTTTAAACTGCCGATGCCTTAAACGACGCCCTTGTGAGAACAATTTGTACAAACTTGTGTTATTTGGAATTTTCTTTACGGAAATTTATTAAGCTGATGTATTGTGATGATGATGATGAGGAGGAGGAGGATGAAGAGAAGGTCGACAACAACGAAGATGATTATATTGGTGATGATGGTGGCGATGATGATGATGATGATGATAATGGTGATGATGATGATAATTACGACGATGAGGAGAAAAAGGAGGAGGAT
Organism: Dreissena polymorpha; assembly: GCF_020536995.1. NCBI lineage: Eukaryota > Metazoa > Mollusca > Bivalvia > Myida > Dreissenidae > Dreissena > Dreissena polymorpha. Next base: position 59,686,054 of record NC_068359.1, read on the forward strand.
GACGATTAATGCAATGTTGATGGTACTGATGAAGTTTCTGGTTCTGTAGTGATTATAATGTCGATGATGGTGGTGATGATGGCACTTTTGTTGCTGTGATGTTATGGTTGTGGTAATCATGATGATATAATTGTCTGTGTGTGAGAGTTTTGCTGTTATTGTTGTTGTGGTAATTATGATGCTGGAAGAACATACGAAGATAAACTCTCTCTATATATATGTATATACAGGCTATATGAATACATTTTACGTTAATAAAACGGGGACTACTTCGAATTGTTTTACCTCGACCTAGTGATACAATTGTCTACTGTCTATGGTTTAATGACCAACATTTTATTGTCTACTGTCTTTGGTTTAATGCCCGACATTTTATGGCGTATAGAAAACCATCTTAATGGGCACATATTAATTTCCTACATGCGTAAAGAAATAAATTAATAATAACCTTACGTGAAACAAAGCAGACATTTCTGCAATACACCTTAACCGTTATAGGTTATACATATAGACATGACAAGTGTGCACGACAACTGTCGGACCGTATTTGGTACAAAAACGAATATGTACAAGTTTGTACCATATTCGGCCGAATATGGTACAACTGTCTAATTGTACCATATACGTATCTGCAGTTTTGGGGTAAAATGCCTGACCGAATATGGTACAAACTTGTACCATATTCGGATGAAAAATGTACCACATTCGTTCCGAATATGATACACACTCATCATCGTAATCATCATCATCATCGTTATCTCATCATCATCATCATCATCATCATCGTTATCTCATCATCATCATCATCATCATCACATCAATTATCAACACCCCAATGATCATCATCGTTGTTATCTTTACCAACACCACCATCATCATCACCATCAAAACCAACATCATCATATCCATTATCATGATCGTAATGGTGATCACAAAAGTTTTTTTTGTGATGATAATGACAGCGATGTTTTCGGTCGATAATGAGGATGTTGTGATGATGATGACGACGATGAAAATATCATCATCATCATCGGCCAATAAACATCGCCATCATCATCATCACAAATATTTTGTTATCATCATCATCATTATCATCATCGTCGGCCGATAAACATCGCCGTCATCATCATCTAAAAACGTATCATCATCATTATAACCATCATCATCGTCCGATAAACATCGCTGTCATCATCATCCCAAAACGTTTGTTATCATCATCATCATCATCATTATCATCATCATCATCATCATCACCACAATCATCAAACCCCAATCATCATAACCAGTCATCATCATCACCACCACCATCATCATCACAATTTTTTTACCATCATCATCATCACAAATGTTTTGTCATCATCATCATCACATATTCATTTTACATTTTGTATTTTATAATTTGTTTCATTCAAGAGATTCAACAAACTTGTACTTTTTTCATTTATTGGTATACTGACAGGATTTTTCAAAGTAATATTGAAGAACATAGAACAGCATTTAAATTTTAATCCAACTGTAGCATTTTGACAAGACATAATATACATATATACATTCATTTTAGTAGCAGCCAAAATATCCCAAATGTGCTTCGTAAAAAGTTACCAGTAAATGAGCAAATGACAACAAATTTCCGGTAGAAGAACATAATCATCAATCACAAAAATAACATAACAGGTTTCCAAACACCGATATACATGTATATTTCACCTGTAATGTCTGTACATGACATCTATGATATCATACCAACCGATTCCACTAACACGCAAACGCAGCCATGCGTTTGCCCATTTTGGCCCCTTGATGATTTCTTTTATTGCCGAAATAAGACCGCTGTTTCTGCCCGCTCTTGTTAATAGGAAACGAACGCTAACAGGATTTCTGTTACTAGTATCTAGTCCAATATCCGGCCGAATGTAAATTCTAGGTGTTTGCAAACTCATTGACCTTATTAAATCTCTAAAGGGTTTGCCGACCTTCGCCAACACAAACTGGATTGACGGGTTTGATTGTATGCAGAACTTAAAAATTTCAACTTGAATGTGAAGTGGTAACATCAGAAATGGAAAAGTCGTTCGCTTCTGTGCCCTCCTATTGTTTATCATATCTTGAAGCTCTTTCAGGGCTGAACACACAGAGACGTCACCGTTGTCGCCAGAGTCACCGTTGTCGCCGGAGTCACCGTTGTCGCCAGACGCAGCGTTGTCGCCGGAGTCACCGTTGTCGCCGGAGTCACCGTTGTCGCTGGAGTCACCGTTGTCGCCGGAGTCACCGTTGTCGCAAGAGTCACCGTTGTCGCCAGACGCAGCGTTGTCGCCAGATGCAGTGTTGTCGCCAGACGCAGCGTTGTCGCCGGAGTCACCGTTGTCGCCAGACGCAGCGTTGTCGCCGGAGTCACCGTTGTCGCCGGAGTCACCGTTGTCGCTGGAGTCACCGTTGTCGCCGGAGTCACCGTTGTCGCAAGAGTCACCGTTGTCGCCAGACGCAGCGTTGTCGCCAGATGCAGTGTTGTCGCCAGACGCAGCGTTGTCGCCGGAGTCACCGTTGTCGCCAGACGCAGCGTTGTCGCCGGAGTCACCGTTGTCGCCGGAGTCACCGTTGTCGCTGGAGTCACCGTTGTCGCCGGAGTCACCGTTGTCGCAAGAGTCACCGTTGTCGCCAGACGCAGCGTTGTCGCCAGATGCAGTGTTGTCGCCAGACGCAGCGGTGTCGCCGGAGTCACCGTTGTCGCCAGAGTCACCGTTGTCGCCAGACGCAGCGTTGTCGCCTGACGCAGCGTTGTCGCCAGACGCAGCGCTGTCGCCAGAGTCACCGTTGTCATACGACTGTTCTAAGCGTGATATTATGTCCTTGTACACGCGTTGATTGATACGGATACTAACGTAATGCATGCCAAATCCTTCTGGGAAATAACCCAATGCAATTGTTCCAACATCACCATCGAACTTTCCATCTGCTGACACAATTGATGAGTGTTCTAGTCCTCGGGTAGAAACTACCAGGCACTGCAAATTATATTCTCTCATAAGTGCAATGAGCGTGAGGTTGTCGCCGTATGTCCCATTCTTAGACATATTCTTAACGTATTCATCAAATGTTTCATCATAGACAAAAGTTTCATAGAAATATCTGTTTTCTACAATGTGATGGACTGCTTCCTTACGTAAAGCATCTACGTCTTTGTATATACCAATTTTACCAAGTTGATGCGATATAGCAGCAAATTGACAATTTCCATCCGGATTTGGGTCCATGGCAATATTCACCCCATCCAACAACTGCAGATTTTCATGGTGTGTTAAAACATGATAGTACTTGGTTCTGTGATTTTGTTTCTCTGAGCGGTTCTGTTTTAATGAATGTTTTTTAATTTTTCGTTGTTTCTCTAACGCAACAGTTAGGCTAGTCATGTTTTCGACCCCAACCGATTTGCTTACGAATCCAATTTCGGGTTTGTTCGGTACTTGAAATGACACGATATAAACACCATTTCGTTTTACTTTTTCTACCTTGCCTTCGATAACATATCTTTTGGTTGGCACCCTGGATTTTCGAAAGGGATAGCGAATTAATACTGTCTCTCCTACTTTGTACTTGCTTGGGGAAGTTGCGTTTTTCAACAGCGACCTGTAAGCCTTTTTATTTGCTCGCCGTATGGTTTTCTTTATTTCACGAGAACTATGACGTTCTTTGGTAAAAACATGACTTCTTCCGTAGTAGGCTTCAAAGGGCGTGAGACCCCCAAGAACTCGTTTGAAACTTGTGTTTATGGCATAGGCTAAATCTTGAAGCCCTTCGACCCAGTTAAATCCACGTTTACTTTTTGTTGCAAATAGAATCTTGGCCTTTATAACACTGTTTGACCTTTCACACTTGCCCTGTGATTGAGGATGATACGGCCTACTATTGATCATTTTGATGTTGTACTTGTTCAACAAAAGTTTCATACTAGGGCCTTTAAATTCCAGTCCGTTGTCACATTGGATGATGTCAGGGGCAAGGTTAACCATCAACACGTCCTCTAATGCCTTTGCAACTTCACGCGAACTCTTCGTTTTCAGGGGTTTTGGCATAACGTACCTAGAATAAACGTCCACGACTTGTAGAATATAACTGTATGTGGACCCCTTGTAGCTAACACTTTGATTTTTCATGTTAATTATGTCAATCTGCCATCTTTTGCCTGGTTCCTCTTCTGTAATTGTCTTTGGCTTTGGCTTGTTTGTAAATCTCGGATACTTCTCATGGTAATACTTGCTATTGTACAGTATTTCAAGGATAGCTTGTTCCGAGAACCCCGTGTAATTTACTTTCAGTTTGTTGTAAATAACCCTTGCTCCACATCCTTTGTTTTCCATGAACATCTTCTCAACAAATCTAGGAAGATCTTCTTTCACAAGGACTTGCTTTCCGCCACACAATAAAGAACCCCGGTCACCAAGCTCGAAGTCCTTACGTTTTCTAATCATGGCCAAACAATTATTCTCTTCAGGTGTCCGTTTCTTCACAGGGACATCGAACGATCCGTTTAAACATCTGACAATAATGTCGTACTTCGACCTGGGCAAGCACCCTAATTGCTTCCTTTTTCTCCTAATTGCTTCCTTCATCTGAAATAATATAATAAGTTATTATACATTTATACTTCATTAGTTAATAGAGCTTGTATTGAACACCGCGTGTCGAAAACGAATGTCTCACGACATGAGCTGAGCTAAAATCACTCGTCTGATAGCTCCGCTAAAATTTACAATCCGAACTTCCGGGCAATATGCGCAATGAAAGTAGCAAGTACTTCATGTAAAGTTTCATTGAAATCCAACCGAATTCAAATTCAGGGGAAAAATAGCGGGCAAACTTATGGCGGTCAACGGACAAACGGTCTGTAGAAACCAATGCTACGTGGATGGAAGGGATATAAAGAAGGGGCCCTGGGGGCCTAGGTCGCTCACCAGAAGTCACGACTAGGCAGGGTTCGAAGGTCAAAGACCTATAAACTCCATAAAATTTAAAATGTTCAAATCTACAGATTACATGAGCTCGATCTGATTTTGGTGGAAAATACACTTTCGAAAAAATGACTGTAGCTTAAATATTTTAGCAGTTTAGGAGTTACGCACCCGGAAGGAATGCCACGGGCAATTGGATAGACGGACGGACAACTGCAAATGCACTCTGGGGGGGGGCATAAAACATAAAAATCAATGCATGTTAAAACATCAATGCATATTAAGACAACTGAAAATTAAAATTATGTACAGTACTTACTGTCAAGAATTCTTTTGAAGTTTGAAGAAAGTTTGGATTTCAATTCTTTCTAGTCGAAAATCACAACTTTTCTTGCCGACCGCCAAGTCAAATATGGTTACTGACTTCTGAGTAAGACTCGTGTGCAAAATTCCCGCCTTTTTAAAGCGGCACGTTATCAAAGAAAAAATCGGAAACTTCAAAGCTTTGTCGGCTTCTCAGCAATATGACGTCGGAACGACAAATCAACTTTACAAAGTAATGTTTAGGAATACAGTCACACCTGTCTAAAGCAGCCAGTCAAACATCCTTATTTTTGGAGAGATATATTCATTTAAAAGAGCTCAAAATCTCTTAAATCGGATTTTGGTGAAAATACACTTTCGAAAAAAAAAGTTTTAAAAATTGCTATTATTGATCTCCACGAAAGTATCTGGCCCGCCCGGGAATCGAACCCAGGCCGCCTGCGTGCCAATCTGACGCGCAACCGACTGAGCTAGCCGGCGAAACAGTTACACAACCAGCAAAATCCATCTAAAGTGTGGTTAGGTTAGCTGTTTCTGTTACTGCTAGTTACGACGACGACGACGACGACGATGATGATGATGATGATGATGATGATGATGATGATGATACTTTTGTCACTTCCAATACTAGGTTAATACAATGTATTTGAGTTTGAAAAAAAGTTTACACATCGGCAGACTATTTCATTTATTAAGAAATACATAATTTATGTACCATATACGTAGGCCATTTTCATTTTTATGAGTTTTTTTGGTATGTACCAAATACGTTTTGGCGAGCATAGAAAAACTTATTCCAACCGAATATGGTACAATGTTTGTACCATATTCGGTCGAAAATTGTACCATCTTCGGTCCGAGTATGGTACATTTGTACCATATTCGGCCGAATATGGTACAAATGTACCATATTCGTTTTTGTACCAAATACGGTCCGACAGTGCACATTTCCATTTATATCTGCCTCGTTCATGTAACAAGCCTCAGCAAATGTATTGTTTTACCGCTGTGACTATCATTATATATTTTCTACGTGTAAGCAAAATTGGTTAAATAATATAATAATTTAAAATTACATTTGTAGTGTGTTATTTTTTGTTTTCAAATATTCGAATGAAAGCATATTATTAAAATAAAAATATTTCTTATAAACAGTAAAGGTTACTTATTAGATTAATTTTTCTTGAGCCTTAGCCTAAAATAATGAGCGAATTAAAATAAAAATTCAATCTCAACACGTTACACATATTATTACAGGTCGGGATTAAACTAGAAACAAACAGGGGGCTTAATAGATATGTATTCGCATTTTGATCATGCCCCAACTATGCGAACGTACTTACGTCCTTTACTTCATACATATTTTTAAACATTGGCAATTACGAATACCTCTTCAATTCGATATTTTATTGACATTTACTTCATTGTCAATAGCAAAAGTGACATCAAGACGTGTCAAATCGTGGAAACTTAGTCATGCAACGAGTATCATGCTTTATAAGTGGTACATGAAAAAATATAAATAAGTTTAGTTTAGGTATCTTATTACATAATTACGCAAGTGATGTCATTGAGTTTGATCCTTAATCTATCATAATATGGTGGTATGGATGGCGTTATTGGTGGTGGTACTGGTTGCTATGGTGGATATGGTGATTGTTATGGTGGCTTTCGTGTGGTTGATGGTGGTGATCGTGTAGGTGACTCTGATCGTGATGGTGTTTGTGATGGTGGTGATAGTTGTGATTATGGCTGTGATATTTATTGTTATTGCGGTAAATACGGAGTAGTTGATAGTGCGTTTAGCGTTGGTGATGAAGATGGTGGTGATGGTGCTTGTGGTGGATGTAATGGTAAAAAAGGTGACGATAATCGTGCTGTTGATTGAATTGCTGGTGGTGGTGGTGGTGTTCGTATTACTGGTGGAGGTTGTGACAGACGAGGTGATGTTGATTGTGAGGATAATGCATGTGATGATGGTGATGGTAATGAAGGTTGTTTTGGTTGATGGTGGGGTGGTGTTGATTATAGTGATGTTAGTGGGCGTTATCGGTACGATGTTGGTGATGGTGTTGATGGTTCAGTTAAGGTATTGGTAAATGTTGTTATCATGGTAATTATGATTATAGTGGTAGTGGCGATGGTGGTAGTGTTATTGTTGTCGTCGGTTGCGGTGACGGTGGTGTGGGTTATGGTGGGGGTGGTGTTGTTGCTGTTTTGTTAGTGATGGTGGTGTTGGTTGCGGTGGTAGTGGCGGTGATGATGGTTGCGGCGGCGTTGGCGGGGTTGTTCACGGCGGTTGCGTATGTTTCGACATGAGCATATCTCACGTTTTCCGTTTGTGTCTATCTTGTCCTTGTCACGTTCATCATTCACCGATATACTTACCATGCAAGTACATTTGTACATGTAGCATTTCAATATTTATCGCATGCTTTAATGCCACAGTTACGAACGGTTTATTCGCACTTAAATGAATGTTATTTATTAACACGACAAAGCATTAAGAGGTGGTTAAAGCTTGATTGTTTTTGCAAGACAGGTTGTTTGGTAAAGTACGGTTAACAGAAAATAGAAAAAATATCGTCAGTGTGCTAGCACTAGTCAATATTTTTTATATGAGCGTTTAGTGAAATATTCAATATTTTACTGTAAATGCTTAAAGCAACAGCGGAGTGATCTAGTATTTACTCACTAAGTCAAACAGTCAAAGTTCAGGTCGCTGATATACCGATAACCTACTTCCTCACATTCATTTCGCATAAGGAAAAGAAGATGTTTAGTTAAAATATACTTTAAACGCTATTGAATCGAAATCAATAGGTTTATTGATACACTGTCTTTTGGGTATAACCAGAAGTAGGTCTTTTAGTCCACATGCTGTGAACGCTCATAGGGTTAGAATCAAACCTGTGACCTTCTTATTGCTGGGTGATACTACGTCATTTACGCCTGTGCGGCCTTAACCCTTTGCATGCTGGGTAATTTGTCGTCTGCTTAAATGTCGTCTGCTTAATTTCTAAAATTAGCATTTTCTTCGAATTTTTTTTCAAATAATATTATCAGAATAGCAAACAGTTTGGATCCTGATGAGACGCCACGTTTTGTGGCGTCTCATCTGGATCCAAACTGTTTGCAAAGGCCTTCAAAATCCGGTTCCCGCAATGAAAGGGTTTAAGTTTAGTGGTTTGCTCATTGAAAAAAAAATCAAAGTGAATGACATAACACCACATTTGAAACATTCGGAGTTTTTGTACCATCGCAATGTTTGTTTTGAATGATCTTAAATATTCGTTTAGTGCAAACCGAGAATTTTAAGTCACAGCTAAAGAAGAGACCGACATTCCAAGATGCGATCGAATTCTTCATGCAGTATGTCTGGGAAGTGTTGATTGAGGAATGAAGAAAAGTACACTCCTATTGTATGTCTCGCCATAACATCACACTTATGTATTTAGCATTTGGCAAAAAGCAATTGTTATGCTTCAAAGCTAATAAATGTTATTGTTGTTAAATGTATCGCCATCTATTTGGATACAGAGAGTAATTTTCCGAAGGTCGAGTTATATTCGAAGGAACTAGCTTGTGTGTTTAACATACAAATTACGTGAAGACATTCATATCATAGCATAACATTTTAATGCCCATTAAACAGAAAAAAAGAGAATGTCAACTCGGTTTAAAAATGTTTGACAACCAAGACAAATCTTTAAAAAAAAATACACTTTAAAATTACATGTAAAGTAAAAGAAGTTTGAATTTACCAAATTCAAACTGTTGAAATATGCTTATATAACAGAATTAATTGTTGCTTCAAGTCTTTTTATTGTCTTAACAATGCCTGCCTTTTTCAATTTAAAGATATATTTAGACACGAAATATCTTAAACATATCTATAGGGCGTTGATTGCGGTCGGTGTTGATGAGCGATAAAAAAATTATTTCTATGAGATCAAAGATAGCGAATGCCTTCTTTCAGCTCAGTTCTTAGCTGCATCACACGCAAATAATTACGGGGTGTTGCGCCAGATTTCGTGGCTTATTTCGCTTTATTAGATATTTTTGTTCAGATATACATTTATATCTTTACAGAATAGAAAAACACAAAAACAATGAAAATAAATTAAAGCATATAGTTCAACCGGTAACACACTCATAATAGAAATATGTATTAGAAGTATCGTGAATCATCGCGATCATGCTTAATAAATTGGTCTATAAGGTGGATTATTATAATCAAAACTGGTACTTATCATGTCATTGTTAAAACATATTAAGAATCATGATTGGCGTACCACAATAATATCGCCTAATAAAGGGGCACACACAAACTGTATCGATGTCAAGAGTTGAATGTGAAACTTCTCTGTCTCTCAAGCCGTACCATTGGAGATAAAATGGTTTTGTGCTGAAAACGCAGTAAACATCATTGCTTAACGCATTGTAATATCCTATTTCATACCTTAAACTTCCCCATAACAGAAAGTCGATTGAATAACATTTAAATGTAAATGTAAAAACTGTTTGTAGATTGCACGTTCTCTACTTTCAGGCCTACCTAACATTTTGACAAAGTTTCATGAAGATTGGCATGGAATGTGACGTCTACAGTGTTTACAAGGTTTTTCTTTTTTTACCTAGTGACCTAGTTTTTCACCCGGCATGACCCAGTTTCGAACTCCATCGAGATATCATTGGAACGAATCTTCTGACCAAGTTTCATGAAGATCTGACAAAAAATGTGGCCTTTAGAGTGTTTTCAAAATATCTCTATAGCCAAATAAGGAAAATGCCCCGCCCACTGGCGGCCATGTTTTTTCACAGACCAGAACCACTTTTGAACTCATATCATTAAGACAAACACTTTGACAAAGTTTCATGAAGATTGGACATGAAATGTGACTTCTACAGTGTTAACAATGTTTTTCTTTTTTTTGACCTAGCGACCTAGTTTTTGACCCGGCATGATCCAGTTTCGAACTCGACCGATATATCTTTAAGACAAAGCTTCTGACCAAGTTTCATGAAGATCAGAAAAGAAATGTGCCCTCTAGAAAATACACTGTATTATTATGAAAATATTAATAATATAGTCAAAGGGGAGTAACTACTGTAAACTTAAATGCAAAATTGAGAAGAGTCGTCTCGCATATTACATGACCTTAATTCATGATTGTTTACAAGCCTTTTTACTATATTAATATTAGGAAAACTGCCACCCCCCCCCCCCCCTGGCAAACATGTTTTTCAACTGACCGGAACCATTTTCGAACTCAACTCTCATGTCAGGGAAACAAATGTTCTGACCAAATTTCATGAAAAATGGGCAAAAAATGTGACTTCAAGAGTGTTTACATGTTTTCACTATATACATATGGAGAAAAATGCCCCGCTCACTGGTGGCCATGTTTTTTCACCGATCTGGACCATTTTCGAACTCGTCCGAGAAATCAATAAAACCAAAGTTTTGACCAACTTTCATGATGATTGGGCAAAAATTGTGACTTCTAGAGTGTTGACAAGGTTTCTCTTTAGCCAAATTAGGAAAACTGCCCTGCCCACTGGCGGCCATGTTTTTCAACGGACCGGAACCACTTTTGAACTCAACCAACACACATTTTGACAAAGTTACATGACGATTGGGCATGAAATGTGACTTCTACAGTGTTTACAAGTTTTTTTTCTTTTTTTGACCTAGTGACCTAGTTTTCGACCCGACACGACCCAGTTTCAAACTCGACCGAGATTTCATTGGGACGAAGCTTCTGACCAAGTTTCATGAAGATCGGACAATATAAATGTGGCCTCTAGAGTGTTTACGAGCAAATGTGGACGGACGGACAGACGACGGACAAAGACCGGTCACAAAAGCTCACCTGAGCAATCAGGTGAGCTAAAAACCAACAAGATACTTTCCACGTATATTGCGGCGATTGAATAAGTTAACACGAGCGATATAAATGACAGTGACCCGGAAGTAACTATCAGAGAGGGGCTCGTGAGAGGAACACGATTTCCACACTCAACGTGCGCTCAAATGGACGAGGCGCGCACGGAAGTCTCTTCGGTCGCATTGAGCGTACAAGGGGACGCGGCACGAAAGGACGTCGACGCAGACGGAAGTAGCGACCACGAAGGCGGCGGTGGCATGGCCGCTACCCATGGGTTCATGTGCGAGGTAGCCGGAGCGCTTAAGGAAGTTGTATCCGAGGTGCGCATTCTAAAGAGCTAAAGTTACTACAACAACAGCGGTGCGTTTAACGGCGATGTACCTGTCGGCGCTCATTATGTACATGAGCGGGATAACGCGTATTTTGGCAATGGTCGTGACAGCCTGCAGCACGGGTTTGAAGGCCAGCGCGTGGGGAGGAAATGTTATCGACAGCGACGTTACGACGTGTATAGGCGTGATTCGGGGAAACCCGCTAATGGAACAGGAGCTCGACGGCATCTGCCAACGTACGTCAGTCAATGGGCAATCGCAACAACTGTCATGAAGACAAAGACGGCTACGGAGAGGGAGACATCGAAAACGAAAGTGATGCGGGGCATGGTTACGATTATAGGCAGCGAGCGCATGCACGTCACGTACCAAGGGCCGATGGCGTTTAAAGAAGGCCCGCAATAAGGCGGAATACTCGTCCGGTGCCAAAGATACCACCATTTACAGGAAAAGAAGATTGGGCAGTATGGTTAGCGAAGTTCGACACGATTGCTAGGAGATATGGTTGGGACGGTGACGATAAACTTGACAATCTACTGCCGACGATAGAAGGTCAGGCTAGCGAATTCTGTTTGCACAGCTGCCTACGGAAGTGTTGTCCGACTATCATGAACTGACTTCAGAGTTGACGAGGCGGTATCGAGTAATCGAGGCAAGCAGGTCTTTCGCAGCCAAGTTTAGTAGGCGCAACCAGAAACATGGGGAAAAAGCGGAAGACTATGCTGCCGAAATCAAGCGTCTGTACGATACGGGATCGAAGCAAAAGAGATGAGGACCTAGTTAGAAGATTCCTCGATGGGCTGGTTGACCAAGAGGTGAAGTTCGAGGTCGAGTACTATAAGTAACCAAGAAATATCGACGAGGCGGTGTTTCATGTGGTGAATTTCATTCAAACAAAAATCGGCATTAAATCCGACCGAGAGTACAAGCATGCAACGAGACGAGCTTATACCAATGACAAGTATGAAGACAAATTCTTGGACGAAGGTGAAACTGAAAGGGCTGCATGCAGAGTAGTCACCGACCAGAAGAGAAATACGCCCATAATGTCCGAGAACGCGGGAAGCGACATTGGTAAGCAGCCTACTGACCAAGAGTTATGGAAAACTCTTATAAGTAGGATAGAGAAATTGGAAGAGGAAAAGAAACATTTGCAGAGGAGGCCACCAAGAAGAGACGTAGAGTGCTTCAGGTGTCATCAGACCGGCCACTACGCAAGAGACTGTCCGCTAAGCCAAGCAAGGGATACGTCATTTCCCACGAAGGCTAACGGTGCAACGCCATCTCGGAAACATTTAAACCAGAGAGGGGCTTCTCTCGTGCCCAGAGGGGGGTCCTGTTAGGAAACGAAGACAAAAGTGACTTAGAGGGCGAGCAACAACACACGGAGGTAAGCAAGGCGGAAAGGGAAGTACCATGTGCTGGAGAGAAGGGGGGAACATAGCTGACCACTCGTGTTTATATCCGAGGTAGGATAAGGGAGACATCAGTGACCTTCACTGCCGACACCGGTGCTTCGAGAACGGTTGTGTCCAGTCGCATGTTTGACCAGCTCAGCATCAAGGATAAGCCCCTAAAGGGGTCCGTTAAGCTGCGTGGGGCAGGTGGTTCAACAATACGTGAGAGGGGGACGGGCGAATTTAATCTTATATTAGGCCCAGTAAAGGTGATCTGTCAATTAGTTGTGGCCGACATGGAGGACGAAGTGCTACTAGGGCTGGATGTGTTGGCTGGAGAGAAGGAAGGACAGGCGGACATCTTCCTAAGCAAGAGCATTATCAAGCTAAAAGAGAAAGAAATCCCATTGATACCCGCTACAAAGAGGCTACGGAAAGTCACCGTTGCTGAAGATGTTGCCATCCCGCGGCTTTCAGAAGTGGTGGTTGAAGTTTATGTTGAACGCGATGAGGCTGACGATAAAGACAAAGAAGAAAATTGTATCATTGAACCCACAGAGGGTTTCGTTCAGCGTTAGCCATTGGTAATGGCGGCAACGTTTGTGAACATAAACAGAGCCGTCACCTGTAAGGTAAAAGTTTTGAACCCTTTCTCAATGAGCGTAACATTGCGGCACAATTCAGAAATCGGAGAGGCAGAGAGGATAGATTGTTGTACAGGGGTAATAGCAAATGAAGAAAACGAAGGTGAGCGAGATAACATTACAACGGTGAGAAGAGTACAGTTGCAGGCAGCTGAAAAAGACAGCCGTATTACAGACTAACCGGTTGCCAATGCAAAGGACCTGAAATCATTGTTTAAAGAATCAGTCGTCGAAAATACGGAAGAGCAACAATCCGTTATAGCTGGGTTGTTAGTTAAATACGCAGACACGTTTTCAACAGACGAATGGGATTTAGGACTTACAAATCTATCTGAGCATGCCGTAAACACAGGTAACGCAGCACCCATTAAACAGCGACCAAAGCGGGTTCCATTAGCATACGCTGAAGAAGAAAAGAAAGCACTTGAAGATTTGCTTAAGAAAGGCGTCATTCTGAAAAGTACGTCCCCTCGGGCCTGTCCCGTTGTCATGGTAAAGAAGAAATCTGGCGCTATACGACCTTGCGTCGATTAGAGAAAGGTCAACGCTTTGGTGAATCCAGATGGCTTTCCGCTACCACGAATCCAAGCTTGTTTAGACGCTGTGGCCGGGTCAAGCTTCTTCAGCTGTTACGACCTTACTCGCTTGTAACAGTAGAAAACGTGCTTTATAGGAAGTTTCAAAGGGTGAACGAAACACACGATTGCCTTCAGCTGGTTGTCCCGTACACACTGCGAAAGTTGGTATTGAGTAGAATGCATGACAGTGTGACCTCTGGTCATTTAGGGGTCAAGCGAACTAAGGCAAGGTAAGCACTAGGTTATTACTGGTTCAATATTAAGGCTGATGTTCGTGTATATGTTGCCAGTTGTTCCATTTGTGACGCTGATAATAAGCCACAAAACCCGCCTAGGGCGCCTATGTGTCATGTCAGGTCTGGCGCACACTGAGATGTCCTGGCGATCGATTTTACAGGGCCGTTTTTAGTAACCCAGCGCGGTAATCGGTACATTCTCGTAATAACGGACGTGTTTTCAAAATACGTCGAGATCATCCCAGGGCCAAACCAAACAACCGAAGTGTGCGCATCAAAGGTCCTAAATGATGTCATAGCGAGATGGGGTACCCCGTTAGCGATACATTCCGACCAGGGCGCAGCGTTTGAGAGCAGGGTCTTCAGGGAGCTGTGCAAATTGTTAGAGGTCAGGAAGTCCAGAACTAGCGCCTGTCATCCTGCAGGCAACGGACAAGTTGAAAGATTCAACAGAACGATGTTGAGCATGGTCAGAGCGTATCTTGTTGGCGAACAGTAAGAATGGGATCAGCACTTGGCCTGCCTAGCAGCAGCATACGGGTCGACCCCACATGAGAGCATGCCAGCCAGCCTCATCTACAGTCAAGCTCGCGCATCTCCGAAGCAAGAAAACCCAGGCGAGTACGTCCTACGGCTGCAAGAAAGGATGTTGAAAGCGAGGTGGCCAGGAAACACATTGGAAAGGTCGCTCGACGCAGCAAAGAAGTCTAAGATGCCAAGCTGTCCTTTCATCACTATCAAATCGGCAACGTGGTGTGGTGTCTGTACGAGACTAGGAAAGTCGGCGTCAATCCTAAGTTAGAAAAGGCTTCCGATGGTCCTTATCATATAACAGCCAAACAATCAGAGATCAACTTTACCATCCAGCTGATCAAAAAAGGCCAAACCAGAGTTGTACACCACAACAAGCTCAAGCCTTGCAAATGGAGTGTTCTACCGAAATGGGTGTCATCGGCACGGAGGAAGATTTTAAAAATACAAGAACCATAGACCAACGTTTCATCAGTGGACATTTTATTCTGAAACTTTATGTTATGTTTTATCCATGTACATTTGTAACAGTTTGTGAGTAATGTAATTATAATGACATTAAGTTGAGAACGGTGAAGACACCTACAAATCAATGCCTGTGTGACAGTGGCAATATCAAGGGATATTGATTGGCCACATCCTCAAGCACCATGTGCCGATGGACCAAGTCCCATTTTCTTGCGAATTGTGCACCTTCCGCTGTACGGAAATGGCAGAACCCACTTACCATATAAAACGGTATAAGCGTCATGTCGATGAGGCCAAACGAGCAGGAGAAATTGATCTCTCGCAAATCCTGAGAAAAGCGGAAAAGCCCATCGAGGTAAACAACTTGATGGACTTGGATGAGCGCGATCTAGAACATGACTCAGAAGGTATCATCGAACAAGACGCAGACAAAGTAGTCCCGCCCGACTGGATGTCTCAGGCTACTAGTAGTTTGCCAACGCCTTCGGCCTCAACTCCTGTGTATGCGTTTCAGCAAGTAGAGAAGCCCGCGGAAATTAACGCGATTAGTGTTGCAAGAGTCACTCACCGCTCTTCCGGGCAATTCAGGCAACAGCCCCAAACCTGTGGCCAGTGACTATTCCCTTCCCGATACCGACGTACGAGAATAAGACGGGGAACGCTCCAATTACATTCACACAGTCATCAACAGTTAGAGCAGAGGTGAACATACCGTTAACGGACGAACATGACTTTTTGGGTAATGACATTGCCGATTCGTTCCTTGAGGATTTATATAATCCGTCAACCGCTGCAACCGCAGAAAACCCGAGACAAGGCGTGGAACTTGAGCGTCCCGTTAGCCCCGTCGGGGAGTGCGTCAACGTTGTTCAAGCTGCTAGCTCGTCGTCGAACGAAGTGCTGAGACAAGCTTTCACAGACTTAGTCAACCAGTTAAACAGTGATAATAGAGAGATAATAAAGGCCATTAGAGAGAACACGGTGGAGTTTCGTGCAATCAAAAACAAACTGGGCCCAATGAGCGATGGCATTAAATCATTACGATTTAACTCAGATCTGGTAAGGCGGTCCACTGTTGGTAAGCTTAAGAGAGAGCAGGTGTCAACGCGGAATTCTAAGCTACCATATCCATGTATCATTTCTAAAGGGATGTATTGTTGTTTTGCTGTTTAAAGTGTGCTTTGTTATTGATAGTTTATTTTAAACCATAACTTTTTGCCTTACACAGGATATTTATCAGTTAACTGTCTATAGTATTTGTTCTAATTACCAGTGGACTGTGGCAACAGGAGTTTTGCCAAAAGACAAGGGGGTATTGATATGCCCTGCATATAGGAACGTTAAAGTATATAACATTTGTTTATATTATGAATTCAACTTTACTTACCGATTGCTGTACAACTCATGTATTGAATATTTAATCAGCCATTATTTAATTTGCATGTGAACTTGTTAATTTCACAGAACAGCATACACACAAAAGCCACATAAAATCATTACAGCCATTAACTGTAGACTCCACTTTCGCTGTTGTTGTTGTTCTTTCTTTGTTTTTAACCTCATATTCATGTTACGATGTTTATATTTTTGCACATTGTCAGCTTCTCATAATGTTAAGTGATAATACGTTAGTACATTTTGTGTATGTTATTGTCAGATCACTCACATTTCCGATATAGTCGCAGCAATCTTGTCGCGTTGGATTGTGGTTAAATTTTAGTTATTTCTGGCAGCGACTCAACTAAGCATGAAGCAGGTTATTTTTAGATATGATGAAAGCTCTGTATTATTCTTATTTGAAGTGGTGTATCCATCTTTCTAAGCGTCCATAGTTTGTTTGAAGTAAATTTTTGTTCAAAGTCCAATATGGCGGTGTATTTTTGCGTGATGTCATTTTGAGCGTTCATGACCATTTTTATGGTCGATCGACGTCACCATGACCAACTATTTTGGTCACTGACCCACTTTTTGGGTCGATGGCCAATAGTTTTGGGGCAAGCGACCAAGAATTCTTTGTCGGGCCATAAAAACTGGTCATCGACCAACCTTTTGGGTCGCTCGAGTATATAAGGGTCCAGAAACGTTGTAATTCAATTCAGTCAAGCCGTAACATCAAGGGCATAACATCGTTTATTAAATATTCCAAAAACTTGTAAGAAAAACTTAATATAAACTGAATTCATTAAGCTAGTGTAACTATATAAAAGACTTTAACCCAACAAATTTAAAGATATACTATAATAACATTTTAAAGATTGCGTATTTATTTAAAACTTATACTCTTGTGTAGAATGAGTGTTGGACACTTGCGTGAGAGAGTTGTTTAAATATATGACTTATTTATGAGAAGTTATCGTACTGTGTGATGTATTTGAACCTTGAAGAAAGTTGCACTGTTAATGTTTACGTTGTTTTAGTCAAATTATACCTTCTATGAATTTCATCGTTAAAGAATAAAAGGTCAATGACTTGTTTTCCTCATTTTAATAAATAAGCATGAAACCACATTAGTATATTGAACATTCCTGACAAGAATACGGAACCACAGACGACGCGCAACATTATATGCGTCTTTTGACGATTTAAAAACCTACAAATTTGATTGAATAATTTGGAGAGTTCTGTTGTTGTCGGTATATTTTGTGAAACTACGAGGATTGCTTATATAACGTATAAAGTTCATACTTCATTGTATGAGCACGGATGGCCGAGTGGTCTGAGTGGTAGACTTTTACTCCAGGACACCAGGGGTCAGTGATTAAAGCCCTGTTGAGGGTTTCTTTTTTAAACTGTATTCTTGATTTTTTACTGGACCCTTTTTAGATAAAATATTTACATTTATCAATATCAAGCATTTAATGGCAAACTTCAATACATGCCAAAATCTGTGAAAAGGCCCCTTTAAAACTGGGAAATAAATTGCAGTATATAATCATCATTACTAAGCATACCATTCGCCATCACAATCCGTCAATTTGCAAATATTTCATAACTATTCGGAATTCGTTGATTTCCCCCTAAGTCTGAATAATATTGACATGTTGTTTTTCTATTTTGGTAGACAGTTTTAGGCACAAATTGTTAGTGCATGAACTCTATTGGATGTTTCACCGTATTCAACGGCATTTCAGGATATTGTGACGGTCAATTAAGTCACACACATTTTCCCGGGTTGAACTGTTTGTTTTACTAGAGAGAAGCTGAAAGCTGCAATCGGAAGTAGGGGGAATGGCCCTAGAAAAAATATTGTGACAAGTCTTGACTTCATTAATCATCATACATCGAGTTCGCATGCTGGATAAAACTTTATTTCCTGTCATATACTTCCATGGATACAGGTTAAAGGGGCCTTTTCACGTTGTGGTAAATTGACAAAATTTAAAAAAAATGTTTCAAATACGCAAATTTTCGTTGTAGTTAGTATATTTGTGAGGAAACATTAGTAATGAACATTTACCATGCTCTAAAGTAGCCATTATATGCATCTTTTGACGATTTAAAAACCTGAAAATTATAAAGCGTTGCAACGCGAAACGATTTAATAATTTGGAGAGTTCTGTTGTTGTCGTTATATTTTTTGAAACTACGAGGTTCGCTTATATAAATTATAAAATTTCATCATTCATTACTTGGTCTTTTAGCTCACCTGATTGCTCAGGTGAGCTTTTGTGACCGGTCTTTGTCCGTCGTCCGTCCGTCCGTCGTCCGTCCGCATTTGTTCGTAAACACTCTAGAGGCCACATTTATTGTCCGATCTTCATAAAACGTGGTCAGAAGCTTTGTCCCCATGAAATCTCGGTCGAGTGCGAAACTGGGTCGTGCCGGGTCAAAAACTAGGTCACTAGGTCAACAAAGTAAAAAACTTGTAAACACTGTAGAAGTCACATTTCATGCACAATCTTCATGTAACTTTGTTAAAATGTTTGTCTTAATGATACGTTGGTTGAGTTCAAAAGTGGTTCCGGTCCGTTGAAAAACATGGCCGCCAGTGGGCGGGGCAGTTTTCCTTATTTTGCTATAGAGAAACCTTTTAAACACTCTAGAAGTCACAATGTTTGCCCAATCATCAAAAAAGTTGGAAAAAACATTGGTTTTATTGATATCTCGGACGTGTTCGAAAATGGTCCAGATCGGTGAAAATAACATGGCCGCCAGTGGGCGGGGAATTTTTCTCTCTATGTTTATAGTGAAAACATGTGAACACTCTAGAATTCACATTTTTGGCCCAATTTTCATGAAATTTGGTCAGAACATTTGTTTCATTGATATCAGAGTTGAGTTCGAAAATGGTTCCGGTCAGTTAAATAACATGGCTGCCAGGGGGGGGGCAGTTTTCCTTATTTGGCTATAGAGAAACCTTGTTAGCACTCTAGAAGCCACAATCTTTGCCCAATCATCATAAAAGTTGGTCAAAACACTGGTTTTATTGATATCTCGGAGGAGTTCGAGAATGGTCCAGATCGGTTAAAAAAAAGCCGCCAGTGCGCGGGGAATTTTTCTCTATATGTATATAGTGAAAACATGTGAACACTCTAGAAGTCACATTTGTGGCCCAATTTTTCATAAATTTGGTCAAAACATTTGATTCCTTGATATGAGAGTTGAGTTCGAAAGTTGTTCCGGTCAGTTGAATAACATGGCTGCGAGGTGGGGGCAGTTTTTCTTATTTGGCTATAGAGAAACCTTGTTAACACTTTAGAAGTCACAATTTTGCCCAATCATCATGAAAGTTGGTCAAAAAATTGGTTTTATTGATATCTTTGACGAGTTCGGAAATGGTCCAGATCGGTGATAAACATGGCCGCCAGTGGGCGGGGCATTTTTCTCTTTATGTATATAGTGAAAACATGTGAACAGTCTAGAAGTCTCATTTTTGGCCGAATTTTCATGAAATTTGGTCAGAACATTTGTTTCCTTGATATGAGAGTTGAGTTCGAAAATGGTTCCGGTCAGTTGAATAATATGGCTGCCGGGGGGGGACAGTTTTCCTTTTTTGGCTATAGAGAAACCTTGTAAACACTCTTGAAGTCACAATGTTTGCCCAATCATCATGAAAGTTGGTCAAACATTGGTTTTATTGATATCTCGGACGAGTTTGAAAATGGTCCAGATCGGTGAAAAAACATTGCCACCAGTGAGCGGGGCATTTTTCTCCATATGTATATAGTGAAAACATATGAACACTCTTGAAGTCACATTTTTTGCCCATTTTTCATGAAATTTGGTCAGAACATTTGTTTCCCTGTTGGTCAAACATTGGTTTTATTGATATCTCGGACGAGTTTGAAAATGGTCCAGATCGGTGAAAAAACATGGCCGCCAGTGGGCAGGGCATTTTTCTCTATATGTATATAGTGAACACTCTAGAAGTCACATTTGTGGCCATATTTTCATGAAATTAGGTCAGAACATTTGTTTCCATAATATAAGAGTTTAGTTCGAAAATGGTTCTGGTCAGTTGAATAACATGGCTGCCGGGGGGGGGGCAGTTTTCACATATTTATATAGTAATAAAAGCTTCTGAACACTCTAGAAGTCACATTTTTTGCCCAATCATGAAACTTAGTGAAAAGATTAGTTTTTATATATATTACATAATTAATGATATAATTATTGCCCTTAGATTGTCCAAATTTTCATTATATTATACAAAATCCTTGTAAACACTCTAGAGGTCACAATTTTGTTTCAGATTTTATGAATCTTGGTCATAATATTTATTTTTGTAAGCAAAGTTTGATGTTTGGTAAGGGGGGTCAACTCAAAATATAGGTCGCCATGTCAAATCTTACAAAAACAATATCACTCCATATGCCAGAGTTTTGGTTCAATAATGAAGAAACTTGGCCAGGATGTTTGTCTGGACAATATCTAGGTCAAGTTTGACGATTGGTAAAGATTGAATGAACCGATTCCTCTTAGGTGAGCGAACTAGGGCCATCTTTGCCCTCTTCTTGTTTGTTTGTTTTTTATTCTTTTTTTTACTGGAGTTTTGTATATCCAATGTTTACAATATAAAGCATTCAATGACAAACTTCAAAACACGCCAAAATCTGTGGAAAGGCTCCTTTAATTTAATCTATCATTTGACATAGACGAACACGAAATAGCACTGCGTTTAAGAAAGATGTTGCCGGCGTGTTTTCGATGCTATCGTTTGATGCCACGAATTAAACACGCATTATATCACGTTTATTAAACACAGACACAAAAATGCAGTAAAGACATAAATAATCAAAGTACTGACAGTACTGGTGTGACGATGCTTTTGAAGAGGATGGATATATACAAGCATCAATTTAAGTTGATCTACATCATCACAATTGTCTTTGTGGGTAAAAACAAATTTTGGAACACATATTTTGGGAACGAAAAAAAGTATGCCAAAACAAATTTGGTTACGAAAATAATTGGGTACGAAAAAAAATTTGCAAAAAAAATAAAAATTGGGTACGAAAAACAAATTTGGTACGAAACAATTTTGGTACGGAAAAAATGGGGGTACGGGGACGTAGTTCCCCTGGGGAACTTGACCCAAAGTCAAGTCACATATTTCAATCTAGGCCATGTCAACCTCAAAGTGTCAAAGTCAAATGAAAGATGCGTTCATTAATTATTGTCCCATTGTTTACTACTGCTGTGAGTTTTTATATAATTTATAACTGATGACCATCATGTGAGAGATAATTCACATTATCTTAGTATATCAGGTTTAGCAGCCTTTTAGATAACAAAGTTGGCTAGTTTTTAATGTCGCTTTGGGGGATCAAACCCGCAGCACATCCTCCTGCAATCAAAGACGACACTCTACCACTAGGCTTTTAGGAAGATTCTGAAATATTTCGATCCCTCGTCAGAGCAACCAAACCAAAAATTAAGTCAAATATTGCTGACTCGGTATTATTGAGTCAGTTCATGAGAGATAATGGAAGATGCAACATCTCTAACGCCCCCTAGCATCGCCTTATGCAGTATTCAATTCTCAACGCGAAAGTGCTGGAGTCATTGATCCCGAGGGACCAGAAACAAGAGGGCCATGATGGTCCTGTATCGCTCCACTGTTTTTTTTATGTGAAACAAGGGCTGTTTGTAAAACATACATGTCCATATGGGCTGTCAGTTGTAGTTGCAGCCATTGTGTGAATACGTTTTTTGGCACTTTAACATTGACTTCTGACATAGTGACCTGAAAATCAGTAGGGGTCATCTGCGAGTCATGATCAATGTACAAATGAAGTTTCATGATCCTAGGCGTAGCGTTCTTGAGTTATCATCCGGAAACCATTTTTCTAATGTTCGAAATAAAATCATTTGATTAATGACAATACTATTATTTGAGCCAGGTCACAGGGAAAGGGAAGTCTAATCAGTATCCGATTAAACTATTTGTTATTGTCAGAAAACCGCTTTTAAGCAAACAGCTTTCAAGCAACTGCATGCTGATCTGGATCCAAACTGGCCACAATCGCCTTAATGTCTCTTTTACTGTGACACAGTTCATTTGACTTAAAAATGATATTTAATACAGTCGATTGGTGTATAACTGATAGCTGAAACAGCATCGTCAAAAATGTGTATTTCGTTTTAGATGTGTCATTATGGATATATATTTTACACTGCTTAAACGCGAAAACATAATGTGCACAACTATTTATTCGTAATATGATAAAATGCTATCACACTTTTAAAAATATGTATCATAATAATAAGTGCCGGATAAAGCATCGTGGAGGGATATTGCACAGGCTTACTCCCGATTGTCCCACATTTTTATTTTAAGAGTAAAATATCGATAACGGAAAATACAGGTAAGTCGCATATCTGGGGCTCGAGAAAGGGGTATTTATTTCGTGTATTTATTTGATTAAATTAACAAAACATAAACACAAAAGTGTTTCTCGATAAATATTTTATTTTTATTTTCTTCCAATAGAGGGAATATAGACACACTTTATTAACATTTTATATTTAATCACCAATCGATTAAATACCTATAAAAATGAAATATGAATGTATTAAAAAATCAAACAATCTCAGGTAATTTGTTTATTTAACAATCTCCATTAAATCTTAATATTTCGATTCAAAGCATCAATCATTCAATCCGTTATTTATTGAATCCCCTCTGAATAAAGATTCTGTATACTTTAATTCGAATGGCATACTAACACTACTTAGTTATAAGTAACACTGTAATAAGATCAATGAGTATACAAGTATACATATTAAAATACAAATCTGAATCCGTCAAGCAAAATGCTCATCCCTTCGTGTTTATTAGTAAATAAATAACGTGGAATTTTGAAAAAAGTGAAGTTAGGTTAATTTATTGATAACGCATGGATATATATTAATGCATGTTTGAGATGTTCAACTGTTATTTAATTATATAAAATAACAGTTTTTATTTATCTTATTTTTTTTTAATTTAAATTGTATTTATGTTACAGCAGACAAACAATAGATAATTATCGTTTTATACTTTGATCGTAGTTAATCATAATAAATCCTAGACATTATATTTTTTATACTTGTATTACCCATCTTACGCCTCTTCACACCTATTTGTACGGTGTATTGAATTTCTAAATGTTGGACAATCGGGACGACACCATTGCGCATGGCCCAGGCTCTTATACAGCCGAGAGTCTACTAGAACGCCAGTGCACAGTCGATTATACAGCCTAGTGTCTACTAGAACGCCAGTGCACAGTCGATTATACAGCCTAGTGTCTACTAGAACGCCAGTGCACAGTCGATTTCACTCGTTTAAATTTGACTACCATTGCCAAGAGTGGAAAGACATAACAATAAATGTTAAAGGAATATATAAATCGCTATCAAAAAGAAATTATTATTTTTTTAGAATAAGTACACATGCATGAGACAAGACGTGGTGAAATAATGCAGACCAATTTATATCAATCGGAAAATTAGAAATATGTAACAAATGAGCTTGGTATTTTGCGAGCAAGTAAATGCTCGGATGTTAATGTATTAGCGTTATCATGACATTATTACTATTTACGAAACTGAACGACCTTCAAATTCCGAAGCTAAATTCAAAGTTATATCTTTGTTTTTCTTGTTGTTTTACTATTAATTTATTCGTTATTATATTGCTACGATCGCTTCATTTTCATTTAATCAGAAAGGAACTATTCCTTGTTGTTATTGTTGTGTTGTTGTTGTTGTTATATTTACCGACTTGGTTACATACGCAAAATATTACATGTACGCTATTTTTAAGCACACATTCTACAGTTTTTAATCCTTATTCAAATAAGTAACATATTTTTTAATAATATGCAAAATAGTGTTATTTTACCCCTATCTTGCCGTCCAAAATCGCAAGGTAAATGTTTCCCGTTACAAAGTTGAACGATATTACAGCCTTGAGAAATCAAAGCGCTGAAGGCACTGAAGATGTTCGCTATTGCATAATTTAACACGCAATTCATTTTTGAAAATCAATCGCAAGTTTGAAATGAACACACGCCATTCAACTTTATAAAGTGTGTGTCATAGCGCACGGGTCGAGTTTTGTGTGCACTTTTTATCATCCTTATTATTTCATAGAAATAACTAAGACAAAATAAAAATAACATGCTTTTTGGAAGTTCTGAAAGCATAGAAAGTATGATGAAAATGGTAATGAGAACTTAATATAAAGAAAATTTGCAGTCACCATCATATTAAAGGAATTTTTTTTCTAATATCAAATGACTATCTCACCAAGAATATAAATTC
This sequence comes from Dreissena polymorpha, assembly GCF_020536995.1. Taxonomy (NCBI): domain Eukaryota; kingdom Metazoa; phylum Mollusca; class Bivalvia; order Myida; family Dreissenidae; genus Dreissena; species Dreissena polymorpha. Next base: position 59,711,151 of record NC_068359.1, read on the forward strand.
ATAATGAAAGTTCCGTGTACAAAACTTTTGATTTTTGACACCATATACAAATTCAAAATATACAATAATCTTCGTATCTTGTATATGGAGGAATAAAAGTAAATACACATTGCTGTTTATGCTTTACTTGTTACCCGAGCAGTTCACACGGTGTCAACAACGCTAACATAAACATAGGTATAGAGCACTAATGCGCTTTTAGGCGTAGCTGTTACAGTTTTCATCTTAGTGACTTTTACATAACGCCAACAGACAAGCATGAATATTTTCGAATATTTAATAAGCTGATTCGAGATACGACCTCTGACTTTTTGCTTAATCACTGCGTATGTGCTCAATTCAAAGGATGTAGCACTGTTCAGTGTAAAGGAATTCCGGACTACTCTCTGTATGCTCAAACGACACAAATTGTGGCCCTGTTACAATTACGCGTTACAATCCATCTCGCAGCATTTCACTTTCGCCTCCAAGATGAGAAAACAATCATTAGCGAAATAGTATAGTGTCACAATAACAAAAAATCGTTTAATTATCATACCACAATGTTTGCCGTACTTGGTCAGCACGTCTGGAAATCATTCCTTAATGTGTGGATAGGCTGCCATTATTAACAAGTTTGCTATTTTGAATTCAATATTTTGTATCAAAAAGCATTGTTCTTAAATGTGGCATTTTCAATTCGCAATGAGATTTGTAATGACCCTCGTCATGCGAAAATGGGTCGTATTCCATATGCGCCCATCATATAATTAGCCCACTCAGCTATCCCTCCTTCTGGTAAGGAGAAACATAACATATTGAGTGATTTTAAAGCGAACAGCATCGTCTATGGCCTGACTGCGCAAAAGTTGTTGGGTTTAACAAACGCTTACCGAAACGCATAAGACCCATTTTCGCATGACGGCGCTATTGACGTGTGATTTAAATGTGTCGAAAGAAAACTGCGTTTAAATCAAATATAAACATACGATATATTTCGATAGTGAAGAAAGATACTCATAACAAGGCATATGAGGACACATATGAAGTGCTCTCCCGTAGTATATTTTTTATTTACTCACACTAATGTGTGGTTTGACAATGCTAACACACATTTCATGCGGTGAATATGCAGCTTACAAGTGAAAAACACAACACAATAGTTTAACTTTTGTTTAATTGTATTTAATTATTTAGAAAAGTAAATTGCTAACTTTATTTCAAAGTCAGCGTATACGCCGACTACATTTTAAAAAGACATTTATTGTTATAAATATATTTAATATAATATATTATGTTGTTTTCGGTTTTAGCGATTAAAAAGCATTTTCGAGGTTGCCTAAAGTATGCCTGTAGTAATTGATGAACTCATATCCAACTGTCTTTGTATTGAGAACTGTGAATATAAACAAGCTTAACCTTCTACTAACCTTCTACTATTGCATTCGTATTATTATTATAAATTGTTTGTTATATTCGGGTTGAGCGATTATGAAACTTTATTTTTGTCTATCGTATCGATGAAGTTATTGTTGAACTTATGTTCAACGTTTTATAAATTTAGAATATAAATAAGCGTCAACTTTTTCCCGAATCTCTCAATTTACGACCTGTACTACGTCATTGAGTTGTATGCGAGAGCGTAACCTATTGCGTTGTTATAACCCGTAAACTTTCCTTTGTTTATCGACATGCGCATCTATTAATAGCCTCATATCATGAATACCAAAACACCCGCGAAAAAGAACCACGTGACCAAATAGGACGCAAAACGCAAATACCATGCGACTACGACTTTTATGTAAGAACGCTCCGCAATTCCTTTGAAGCCAGAGCCTTGTGATTGCTATTACGTAAAGAATTGACCTCTAACTGAAGTAAGCAAAGGAAACGCAGCACCTAATTGACCCATTCCTTCTATGTGCGAAGGCAGATTGAATTTTACTAATGTATGGTTTGCCTATTATAACACACATTATAATGCGGTTAAAAATGCGACTAACAAGTAAAAACCACTCTAATTAAACTTTTGTTTTGAATTAAGTTATTTAGAAACCAAAATTCCAAACCTTATTTCAAAACAGCAAGACTACATTTTTTAGAGAATATTCTTGTTATATTTAAATGTTTTTAACAGTTTCAGAGATAATGAAACATTTGTTATGTTGTCTATCGTATCCATGTAATAATTGTTGAACTCGTGGTCAACGTATTATTAATTGAGACCTGTGCATATAAACAAGCGTAACCTTATTCTAGTGCGTTATTCTCACCCGGACTCCCCTTTGTTTATCGCCAGCCTCAGAGTTATGAATGAGATGAGCGAAAATACTACGTCACGCAGACGAAGCAAAAAGAGGACTATTTTTATAATTCATAAACAATCTCCTCCGCGACACGTACAATACGATCATTGTTTTTTTATTCTTTTCTATAAAACACCATTCGAAACTATTGCATTTAACACAATATTAATATAATGTTTCAATTTGTGAATAAACATAATTGGAGAACTCAAACCTCTTGCATAAATTATACAACTCTTTCTTGCGCGTAGTAAGCGGGAATTGGGTTAATCATACAAAGGCCGTACCGACCTGAATTTTACACTAAGCACTAAAAACGCAACAGTCTTCTGCAAGAAACAAGACAATTATTTATGTGTTAAAACTATTTACAGTAAGGTACCCCATGAATAAATACTTTGACAAAGTATGTTATCTCAAAATAAAATACGAAAAAATCACTTTGAAAAAAACACATATCTGAGTATGAAACATAAGCAAAAATGTTAGGAACATATTTATTAAAATGATGGCATATAAATTATGCAACATGTGGAACTACGATGATTTAATCAAAATCTCGTGCGCATCCACGTTTTAAGGGAATTGTTAACAGATTTTTTTATTAAATGTCATTAGATATGATTGTTTACCAATTTTAGCTCCACTGGCGAGAGGCCAGCGAGGTCTTATGTCATGGTCCTGGCGTCGTGCGTGTGTGCGTCCGTCCGTGCGTTTACTTTTTCTTTAAACATATTCTTCTCCTAAACTACTGGTTCATTTCTGATGAAATTTCTCAGGAATGTTTCATGGGTGAACCTCTTTCAAATGTGTTAAATTTATGCCCCTGGGGTCAAATATGACCCTGTCCCGGGTGTCACAAAAATGAAAATTTGCTTATATAATGCCTATTTTGTGAAAAATTTCAAAATCTACTCGTCCATAACCATTAGCCCTAGGGCTATCAAATTTGTTATGTAGAGACATCTAATAGTCCTCTACCAAATTTCTTCAAATTATGCACCTGGGATCATTTTTGACCCTGCCCCGGGGTCACAAAATTGAACAAATGCTTATATAGGGTCTATTTTGTGAAAACTGTAAAAACCTTCTCGTCAATAACCATTGGGCCCAGGGCTACCAAATTTGGTATGTAGTGACATCTTAAAGTCCTTTACCAAGTTTGTTCAAATTATGCCCCTGGGGTCGGGTGAGACCCTGCCCTGAGGGTCACAAAAATGAACCTATGCTTATATAAGGCCTATTTTGTGAAAACTTTAATTCCCATAACTGTATGGCATAGGGCTACCAAATTTGGTATGTAGTGACATGTAATAGTTCTTTTCTTAGTTTGTTCAAATTTTGCCCCTGGGATCAAATTTGAAACTGCCCCGGGGGCCACAAAATTGAATATATGCTTATAAAGGTCTTATTGTTTGAAAACTTTAAAAACCTTCTCGTCCATAAACATTGGGCCTAGGGCTACCAAATTTGGTATGTAGTGACATCTTATAGTCCTCTACCAAGTGTTTTCAAATTATGCCCCTGGGGTTAAGTTTGACCCTGCCCCGAGGGTCACAAAATTGAACATATGCTTATATAAGGCCTATTGTGTGAAAACTTTAAAAATCTTTCTGTTTATAACCGTATGGCATATGGCTACCAAATTCGGTATGTAGTTACATGTAATAGTTCTCTTCTTAGTTTTTTCAAATTATGCCCCTGGGGTCAAATTTGAAACTGCCCCGGGGGTCACAAAATTGAATATATGCTTATAAATGGCTTATTTTGTGAAAACTTTAAAAATCTATTTGTCCATAACAATTGGGTCTAGGGCTACCAAATTTGGTATGTAGTGACATCTTATAGTCCTTTACCAAGTTTGTTCAAATAATGCCCCTGTGGTCAAGTTTGACCCTGCCCCGAGGGTCACAAAATTGAACATATGCTTATATAAGGCCTATTGTGGGAAAACTTCAAAACTTCAAAAATCTTTCCGTCCATAACCGTACGGCATAGGGCTACCAAATTTGGTATGTAGTGACATGTAATAGTTTTCTTCTTATTTTGTTCAAATTATGCCCCTTGGGGTCAAATTTGAAACTGCCCCGGGGGTCACAAAATTGAATATATGGCTTATTTTGTGAAAACTTTAAAAATCTACTTGTGCATAACCATTGGGTCTAGGGCTACCAAATTTGGTATGTAATGATATCTTATAGTCCTCTACCACGTTTGTTCAAATAATGCCCCTGGGATCAAGTTTGACCCTGCCCTGGGGGTCACATAATTGAACAAACGCTTATATGGAGTCTATTTTGGGAAAACTTTAAAAATCTACTTGTCCATAAACATTGGGACTAGGGCTACCAAATTTGGTATGTAGTGAAATCTTATGGTTCTCTACCAAGTTTGTTCAAATTATGCCCCTTGGGTCAAATTTGACCCTGCCCCGGGGGATCACAAAATTGAACATATGCTTATATAAAGCCTATTTTGTGAAAACTTCAAAAAATATCTGGTCCATAACTATCCGGCCTAGGGCTATCAAATTTGGTATGTAGTGACATCTTATAGTCCTCTACCAAATGTGTTCAAATTTTATCCCTGGGTTCAAATTTGAACCTGCCCCGGGGGTCACAAAATTGTACAAATGAATATAAAATGCCTATTTTGTGAAAATTTAAAGAAATTTCTTGATTTCTTGTCCATAACCATAAGGCCGAGTGCTACACAATTTGGTATGTAGTGACACTGTATAGTCCTCCACTTAGTTTGATCAAATTATGCCCAAGGAGTCAAATTTGACCCTGCCCTGGGGGCCACAAAATCGAGTATATGCTTAATATTGCCTATTTTGTGAAAACTTTAAAAATTCTCTTGCCCTTAACCATAAGGCATAGGGCTACCAAATTTGGTTTGTATTGACATCTAATAGTTCTCTACCAAGTTTGTTCAAATTATGTCCCTTGGGTCAAATTTGACCCTGCCCAGTGGTCCAAAAAAGAACATACACTTATATGGGGCCTATTTTGTGAAAACTTTAAAAATCTACTTGTCAATAACCATTGGGCCTAGGGCTACCAAATTTGGTATGTAGTGACATATAATAAACCTCTACCAAATTTGTTCAAATAATGCCTCTGGGGTCTACTTTGACCCTGCCCTGTGGGGTCACACAATTGAATAAACGCTTATAAAGCGCCTATTTTGTGAAATCTTAAAAAAAAAATCTTCTTGTCGAAAACCATTCAGACTATGGCTACCAAATTTGGTATGCAGTAACATCTTATAGTCCTCTACCAAGTTTGTTCAAATTATGCCCTTTGGGTCAAATTTGACCCTGACCCGCGGGTCACAAAATTGAACATTATATACGCTTATATCTTGCTTATATTGTGAAAAACTTTTAAAATATTCTTGTCCTTTACTCTATGACCTAGGGCTACCATATTGAGTATGTACATGTAGTGAGATATAGTAGTCCTCTACAAAGTTTGCTCAAATTATGCCCCTGGGGTTAAATTTGTAAATTTGACCAAGCCCAGGGGGTCACAAAAGTGTACATGTGCTTAAATAGGGCCTATATTTAAGTATTTGCACATGCAGAGAATATTTCTTTCAGCCTTTTTTCAGCACCTTAACAATCAGTGTTCCTTGTAGCAATAGCCAAACTTTCAACGCTAGATGTGGTATGATTACATAGATTTTTGTAGATACAAAATGCTCGTTTTTATTTATTTGTGGCCACAATTAATTCCCGCGAATATATCTTTTCATACGACGAACACAATGTTAGTGTTCATGTGTCGTATGAATGGATATGCAAAATAATAATATAAACGAGCATTTGTATCTACAAACATCTATTTTACCAGACCACATCTGGCGTTGAGATTTCGGCAATTGCCATAAGGAACACTGATTTTTAATTGATTAAGTTTATTTACGAACAATTGTACGAAATTTTCGTTGATTTTGAGTAATAATGTTACTTTAAAACATTCATGGAAACATAGCAATGTGACTTAATACCCGGGGCAAGCATTCTAAAAACATTCTAGAAAACAAGCAACCTGATTAAATACCCTTTAAAAGTAAAGTAGTTAACAGAATATGGCATATCATGTAAAAATTCCACAAGCACATTGTCACGTACATTTTATATTCCGATTATAAATAAGCTTAAACATATGCATTCGCATAATGTTCTAATATTCGAGATTATATATAATAAAGATACCCAATTAAATTGAATTTTCATATAATATTCCTGTCGTGAACTCAAGTGCACTAAACAAGCAGAAAATTGCACCCATCAGTAGTCCACTTGCATTATTCAAAAGGCCATAATATACGTAGTTGATCAGGAGCCAACCTTTCTACACTGACCAGACTGCACTAACGACCCATTACCGCAGCTGTTCGAGCGTGCATATTTTTATGAATATAAGTTTAATTTTTCTGAATGTTGATGCAAAGGAACGCCTAGATTAAAAGCGCTTGTATCAACAACAAGGTGGTGGTGGTGCTGGTGGGTGGTGGTGATGGTGGGTGGTGGTGGTGTGGTGGTGATGGTGGTGGTGGTTGTGGTGGTGGTGATGGTTGGTGGTTGTTGTTGTTGGTGGTGGTGGTGGTTGGTGTAATGGTGGTGGTAGTGGTGATGGTGGTGGTTGTTGTTGATAGTGGTGGTGATGGTGGTAGTTGTGGTGGTGGGTGGTGGTGGTGGTGGACCACGATTGTGGTGGTGGTGGGTGGTGGTTGGTGTGGTGGTGGTGGTGGGTGGTGGTGGGTAGTAGTGGTGGTGGATGGTGATGGTGGTTGTAATGGTGGTGGAAGTGATGATGGTGGTGGTGGTGGTCGTGGTGGTGGTGGTGGGTGGAGATGGTGCTGGTGGTTGTGGTGGTGATGGTGCTGGTGGTGATGGTGGTGGTGATGGTGATGGTGGTGGTGGTTGTGGTGGTGGTGGAGATGATGATATGATGATGATGGTGGTGGTGGGTGGTGGTTGGTATGGTGGTGGTGGTGGTGGCGGTGGTGGTGTTGGTTGGTGGTTATTATGCTTCTTCTGAAGTTAATGATCATGAAGAGTATGATTATGAGGAGAGAGAGTCGTTGTCGTACATTATTATATCATCAAATTCAAAAACAACAGAATCTGTAAAAGCAGTAGACACAAAAATATCTGTTCAAATTACGTTAAGCACGATTCTTACGCCATCCGTGAACTTACATATCATTCACACGGTTCACTCTCAGATAACATGAGATTATGAAAATCGTAGCCATTATAGAGAAAGGTCAATGCCACACTATTATTCGCGTTCATTATATATGTATAGAGCAACACGTGAATTAATGAATAAAGTGACCTTAAGCAAGAATCGTTGCATATCTTGTGCGCATATTTGATATCAACAACTTCGGATGTGACAGTAGTTAATTCCTATAAGCCATATCTAGTGCAGCCAATATTATTTGTAAACAATTGTGCACTAGGGTTTATACTACTGATAAATACAATATGTAGATCGGTTGAACGTTTATGGTGGCGGCTGTAAAATGTACATACCGGTTTTGTATCTACCAAAGTTAAATCTTAAACATGTGATCTCTTGACCAAGCTTAAACTTTAAATCTACGTGACGATATAAAAAAAACGTTCAATGCCCTGACTTCTCTCTTAGATATTATTTTAAATGCTTTAAAAAAAACTAAACCAAAATCACAAAATTAACAACCGTTTCGCCCCAAGGATCCAATAAACAAATAAAAAAAACAAAGAAACAAATATGATATGATCAACTGATTAATCTCCCACTTTTGCACACACATTTTGTTATACATGTAACATTAAATGTAGACAAATGTATTCTACTAATTCTACCAGCAAGAACCATATGTTCGTTTTCCGATGTGTATAAATATTTTGCACTGAAAAGCCACGACCTGCCAAAGCCTCATTTCCACATGAATGTTCATAAACACGCCCGACATCAAGGACGGGATAACACACCGATTAACTCGCAGAAAAGCAAGTCAACAAGAAACAAATAAGGAACGACGGACACAGTCTGTCAAATAACTCAACAAGGACGCGCTCACCGACTTTTCGAGAAGAGCGAATACTATCTACTTTCGCAATTCTTGTTATGATAAATGAAGCGCCCTTGAAATTTTTTAGATGTTAATCCATCAACCACTGTTTAACTTGGTGCTTTCATTGAAATGTTTCAAAACCACAAATCAAGATGCTTAACCCCTTTATGCCTAGCGTCTAGAAAAAGAGCCTTGGCAAACAGCGTAGACCGGAAGATGAGACGCCGCATGATGCGGTGTCTCATCAGGGTCTGCGCTGTTTGCTTAAAGGAATTTTTGTAAGAAATATTCTTAATTAATATACCAGACATCCCTAATTTTGGAAGTAAATTAATCCAATTTAGACCGATGGGAGAGTCCATTAGGCATAACTGGGTTAAACGTATGTATATTATGCCAAGACATGATAAAACATCTTTTTTATAAAACTGTTGCATTATGATTAACCTTTTTTCAATATATCTCTGTTGAAATGACATATACTAATCAAAAGCTACTTTATAACACTGTTTTCTAAGCTACATTTGGCCCATTTCAACGTAAGTTCATTATAATTTCCCCTATATACCGTAATACGTTATTTCCAAATATGGAAACAAAGACGCATATGTCAACAGTTATATAAGTAATGAATGCAATTAATAAATGCAATAACCTTTTAATCCAAAGTCTACTCGTTCGACGACAGGCTGCGTTTGTTTTGTGTTTCTTTAAAGTAATATTATTACTCAAAATCAACGAAAATTTCGTACAATTGTTCGTAAAATAAACTTCACCAATTCAAAATCAGTGTTCCTTATGGCGATTACCGAAATCTCAACGCCAGATGTGGTCTGGTAAAATAGATGTTTATAGATACAAAATGCTCGTTTATATTATTGTTTTGCATATCTATTCATACGACATATGAACACTAACATGGTGTTCGTGTGTCGTATGAAAAGATATATTCGCGGGAATTAATTGTGGCCAAAAATAAATAAAAAACGAGAATTTTGTATCTACAAACATCTATGTAATCATACCACATCTAGGGTTGAAATTTTGGCTATTGCTACAAGGAACACTGATTGTTAAGGAGTTGACTTTATTTTACGAAATACTTAACGAACTTTTCGTTGATTTTGAGCGTTATAGAGACTTTAAAAACCTGAAAATGATAAAGAGTTGCAACGCGTAACGATTGAATAATTTGGAGAGTTCTGCTGTTGTCGTATTATTTTGTGAAATTTGAGGATTGCTTATATAAAGTAAAAAATACATATTTCATTGTATGAGTATGGATAGCCGAATGTTCTAAGCGGTAGACTTTTTACTCCAAGACTCCAGTGGTCAGTGGTTCGAGCCCGGATGAGGGTTACTTTTTTCCTTTTTTAAATTGTTTTCTTGCTTTTTACTGGAGCGTTTTAGATTCAATATTTGCATTCATCAATATAAAGCATTTAATTACAAACTTCAATACATTCCAAACTCTGTGAAAAGGTCCATTTAACGTACGATGTGCTCATCAAAGACCATCAACCAATAACACAGATGCCGACCCTCAAGCAGTTATCTCACACAAACCTTGATGCAATAATGATATATGATTCTTAAAAAAAATTGGAAAGAATAAAAGTCTCTATAACGCTCAAAACCGAAGAAAATTTCGTACAATATTTCGTAAAATAAAGCTAAACACTAATAAATCATTGTTCCTTATGGCCATTGTCGAAATTTCAACGCCAGTGTGGTCTGGTAAAATAGATGCTTGTGGGTACAAAATGCTCGTTTTTATTATGGTTTTAACATGGTACCATTTTAGCGTTCGTGTGTCGTATTAATAGATATAATCGCAGGAAATTAACATGGAATTTATTGTGGTCACAAAAAATAAAAACGAGCATTTTTTATCTACAAAAAACTATGTAATCATACCACATCTAGCGTTGAAATTGTGGCTATTGCTATAAGGAACACTGATTGTTAAGGTGTTCATTTTATTTTACGAAATACTTTAAGAAATTTTCGTTGATTTTGAGCGTTATAAAAATCATATTTTTGTTTTTTTTTAATATCCTGAGAGCGTTCTTTCATGCATGCAGGGCGAATGTCAACTGTCGTCCACAAAATGTATTTCACACTCAAAAAGCTGTCACCATATAAATCTAACGAGTGCACTACGGCCAAACGATACATTATATTTTTGTAGAACTATGTTTGCCTTGACCTCTTTTTCGATCGAGGGTCATAAAATTGCTTTTACAGAGCAATAAAATGTCTGAGTATTCCATAATGGGAAAATTGATCCGCGAAGTACAGAGAGTTCACCAGTTTCTCAACTAACTCCAAGTCGCTGTTGCTACGCGTTCCTATGGAAGCGTATATGGTACACTCTCTGTGAAAGTACATGGCATGTAGTCATAGTTTGACGACATACCATGTTTTTTTTTCACAGTAAGTCGATAAAAACTGATCCGGCATGATATGAAAAAGGTTACATGACGTTAAAAATAACTCATCGTGTCGACTAAAAGACTTTAACTTAATGTCGTTATGGCGAGTAAAATTAAGAGGTAAAAGCCTACAAAACTACGACGAAATACCATGCTATTTCACAGTAGGTCGATATAAACTAATCCGGCATGACCATATTATTGGGGTGTACCAAATACGCTTCCGTCATATACGCTTCCATATCATATACATACTACCAATTAGACTTCTTACAACTGGGATATACTATCCCATAAGTGAATCATTAAGCTGTCATCACATTTCATCGGGGTCTCCAAGTTGCTCTATATTTACGTAATAATGATAGATCTAGAACTGATATTGCTGTTTTTGTTGTCTTTGATACCATTGATTAAAGTGAAATATTTTTCTTCTCTTCATACTATTTCTACTGCTACAACTGCTTCCCATGTCTGTTGCTTCTATCGCAACTTCCGTCCCTGTTACATATTTCGACTATGCCACTGCTGCTATGGTAACTGCTTGTTATCGATTCAACTACTACAACTACTACTACTACTACTACTACTACTACTACTACTACTACTACTACTACTACTACTACTAACTACTTCTACTACTACTACTACTTCTACTACTACTACTACTACTACTACTACTACTACTACTACTACTACTACTACTACTACTACTACTACTACTACTACTACAGAAGGGAAGCCCATAGTATTATTTTTTATATATACATTGTATATTTAATCTCATTAATATAATCTCTTGTGCAAATGACTTGCCATCGTAGTTTTAGTCGACATGTTGAGTTCTTTGTTAAGCCATGACATCGTTTTCATATCATGCCGTCATAGAATTTTGAGAGTATCACCACATCCGGGTGTACCATAATACGTTTCACTACGTTCCAGTTTATCAGTCGCATTGATTAACCCATTAAATTTTATGCCTAGTGGACTCTCCCATCCTTCTAAATTGGATCAATTAATTTCCAAAATTAGGGATGTCTAGTATATATATTTCTATGTTTAGAATACTAATAACAGAAATTCCTTTAAGCAAACAGCGCAGACCCGCATCGTGCGGCGTCTCATCTGGGTCTACGCTGTTTGCCAAGGCATTTTTTCTAGACGCTAGGCATAAATGGGTTAATATCTTTTGGTCGTTGTACGTAATAGTATACCTTCTATCAAAATTGGAGGATATAATTTATATTGAATATTTCTATTTATTTCACCCCATTAATAAGAAAACCCCATCATGAATATGCTTCAGCAAGAAAATAAATGTCACATGCAAGCAAAACACACATCATATGAAAAAAATGTCTTACCGCACATTTTCTTAATTGTTATGAAATAACATGTAAATTTAACGTATATGTTCTAAAATTGTTAAAATGAAATACTTCCCTTTCTTAATACATCATGTCGAGTGCGTTTTTACGTTCTACATTTAAACAGTGCAGAAAGGTTAAATGATACTTTCAGAGTTACATCCCTTTGTCGCGTAATGTTTAATCGTGTTGCGTACATATATACTTGTAATTTGCTTTTAGGAGTGCAAATCAGTTGTTTATAATGTTCAGTTTTGTTAATTTCTTGTTTAGCAGTCCTCTATCGTGAAACATCCTTCCGACCATATCAATAAGTAAAACATGTATTCCGCGTTAGTTTTGAATGAATACAAATTAAGAACAATCGGTGTTTTAAAACACGTTATTGACACGTTTTACATGTACATTCTCAATAGTTTACCTATGATCATGTGTCTAGACATTCATAAAAACTAAGCAACTGAACATTTTTGTCTGATTGCTTTTATTTCAAAGATATATCTTTGGTAAGTCGCATGTGGTTGTTTTAGATTTATTTCATCGTTTCTTAACTCTACTCTACTAAATGGAGCATTAACGCATGTGCATAAAGTATCGTCCCAGATTAGTCTGTGCAGTCCGCACAGGCTAATCAGGGACGACACTTTCCGCTTATATGATATTTTCATTTAAAAGAAAGTCTCTTCTTAGTAAAAATCCAGTTAAGGCGGGAATTGTCGTCCCAGATTAGCCTGTGCAGATACTTTACGCACACGCATTAAACCCCCTTTTCGCATAGCGCGGCTCATATAATGAAATACGTGTTCAGCACATGTATGCAGTAGAATAAAACAAACAAAATAAACTAACTCCTTACGAATACTTATGTTGAAAATAAATGTTTGTATGAAATCATAATTTAAGTCATTAGTGTTTGTAGCGTTTTCCATCAAATATTCTAAATACTGTAGATGATTACGAAATCTGTGAACGAGTCCTTTTAAGACCTGTTCTGAAAATGTGCAGTTATGTCAATGACATATACGCGTGAAGTGTTACTATCATTAAGCGCATCATTTGTTGCGTATGGCTTAAAATTAAAATAATCCCGAACTGGTTGTTTTTGTTGCTTGTGTAATAAGGGTGTCTGTAACAAGGTAAGGGTAAGTGGTTTTAAGGACGGGTGACGTCTGTTAAGAATGGGGTCGGCGTAATAAATAAGTGTGGTTAAGATTTATGTTGGTGAAGTTGGGGTGGGTTCGGTAAAGAGAGCTATTTGGGCGTAGTAAGAGTGATTTGTTTGTAGTTAGAATGGGATGGACGTAATTGAGGTTGAGTTGTGTGAATCAAGCATGGGTAGGGTAAAGATGAGTTGTGTCTGTGAACATCCTATTGGATCTAATTATAGAAGTAAACGAAAAGCATGTCATATTTCAATTTGCTATGGGACCGAAATAAAATTCATCAAACCATGTAAATTAAATTGTGTTTATTTGTTAAAAGTATTTTCACTTTTACTTTTTGGGCGGGGGGGTGGAGGGGGGTTGCATAAAACATTTCATTACCGTAACTTATGTTCTTCCGTACTTCCGTATGCTCTGATATTTTTTTATTGATTTTTATTTTATTCTTTGCAAAACGAACTGTCTTTGTCGATTTGCCGCTTCGTCCGACAACAGTTTGTTAATGTAACGTTGTGAATGGGACACTTAGGCTGTGAAAAGCAGTGTCATTCAATAATACCCAGATCTGAGTTTATTTTACTTGTCACAATTATCGTTAACCTTTACCGCGGATCATGTAACGTTTTAATTGCAATTGATAAGTTGTCTTAAAACAGGACCAGCTACGTTTGCTCATGTCAAGGATTTGCCCTCGCCAAATCAGCGGGTCCAAACTGAGTTGTTAGACAGTGCTTGGTCACTAAAAGACAATAACCAAACAAACGGTACTCTGATCCCTACTCTAATTAACCGTGTTAACAGAATTCTTAATGTGGTTTCCTAATTGGATACACTTGATGTTTGCTTGATTGTTTGTTTGTTTAACGTATCAAATCTTGCATAAAAATTATATGCAAATATATAAAAATAATTGTTTTAATATTATTGAGGTACGGCTATTAGACATAATTGACGTACAAATACATAACATTGACTTGTGTACAAAAACGATAATTACCAAAAATGTACCACAAATTATATATATATAAATTAACAATGTTTACAATTAAAGCAGGCGAAAACAAATTAATATAGACTAAGATTAAGCACCTATAGCGGAAAGGTATTACATGTTTATGATAAATATCACACAATACAATAGTAGCAGACTACGATAACGAAAATCTAAGGCAACTTTATAAGGCACGTTATGTTTTAACCCTTAAAGCGCTGGAGCTGAATTTTAAAGGCCTTTGCAAACAGTTTGGATCCAGATGAGACGCCACAGAACGTGGCGTCTCATCTGGATCCAAACTGTTTGCTATTCTGATAGTATTCTTTGAAAAAAAAATTCGAAGAAAATGCTAATTTTAGAAATTCAACAGACGACATTTTAGCAGACGACAAATTTCCCAGCATGCAAAGGGTTAAGAATGATACATCTTTGAGGTAAATGCTGATGTGACAATTGACCTTTCGACAGCCGATTGATTGACAGGCTTATTAACCAATCAGATTACAGCATAGATTAGGCCCGTTACTATCCGCCATTTTGTCCGTCAAACTCGCCGTTGTCCGACACATAAGCTTATACGTAAATCTGTGTTTTAAACAAAGAAAATGGTTAAAAGGTGCTGTTATGGCACTTGTTATTCAGACACAAGGTATCCAGAACGGTTAAAAGATGGAAGTACGTTTTTTCCGTTCCCTCAACCGGGTACTAATCTTGAAAAATTCAAACGTTGGATTCGTCTTTGTGGTCGTCCACACGAACAGCTTAATCTCAACATATTAAGCGATCGCCCGAAAGCAAAACACAGTCGTTATAATAAGATACTACGCGAAAATAGAAAATGTAAGTTTTGCAACGGACACGTTATAAAAAAGAGTATAACTTTGTACTTGTTTATCCTCTATATAGACAAATTAGAAAGGAACATTTAAAACCATTTTTCAAAGGTGGCCAACGTTAAATAAATTTGACATTCTAATGCAGTCGGCAAATAAATAAGACATAATAAACTTTGCTAGATTTTTTTAATGCTAATGAAATGCGTAATAATAAAGACAATCAGTTATTATTTTTAATAATATCACATAGAATAAAACATTTTTTATTTCTTTCGGTTTAAGTCTTCCAAATTTAATGTAAGTTAAGAAACTATTTTAAAATGCGCAAGTAATTATCAATAGGGGCCAATAAGTGTCATTTTACACCATATGTGGGCTTTCTACTAATCCGTTATCAAAACAGATGCCGCAAACTGTGAATGACCCTTTGAAAACCCGGTCTGATTAGCGAGTTTTTTTGTACATGAAAATTCTTTCAACTTTTTATATTTTAAATATTGCAGAAGATAGTTTACGAGGAAATAATAATATATAATAATATATTGTGTATGTTACTTTTTTGACGACTTTGACTATGTTTTACGATTATAACAATGCTCATGGGTCATTTTGACCAAACGCATTGTAGATATGTGTTATATCGGATTTCAATAAAAACGTTCTTCGTCTTCTATTATAATAAATTTACTTACCTGTGCCACATTTGCGATGTTGCCATCGGTTGCAAAAATTAACGGCTTTTAATTAAAAAACTGAAACATCTATTACTCAAGGAAAAATATTGTGACTAACGAACAATTCATACTGTATGCGATAATTGGCGATAATTTTGCCGACTTTGATGATAAATTTAACGGCTTTTAAGTAGACTAATAAAAAAGTTTTGACTATTTAATAGATATGATAATTATATTCAGCACCACTATTCAATGATAATAAAAACTATTGTATGGCCTTTCTGGTATACCATGAGGCCTTTTTGGTTCACTTATGCGGCCGATTCGCGTAGCCATTTTTATGACGGACTTCGGCGGAGTGACCCCCCTTGAAATCGGTGGGCGTGGCTTCACTCTAGCTGTCGAAAGGTCAATTACATTTAAGTATTTAATGTCAAATTTGCCATAAGCCACCCAATGTCGCAAATATATTGTAATGATTGTTTTACAAATAATCCCATAATTAAAGATGTAAAATACATATCGTTTATCATTAAAGAAGTCAAACATTCAAGCGTGCATGTTCGGTAATCTGAGGGTAAAATGGTTTATATCGCGGTCCAATTAATTATTACGTTTAATGATCAACTAGTGTAACAATTTAGTTTAAACCAATTTATTGTAACTCGATTGCATCGAAAGCCTCAGGCTTATAGAAACGCTATCGAGTCCGTGTCCTGGGTACTTGGTGTCTTTGAGGGAAGATCTAGAGAACCCGATTGGGGATCGAACCCATGACCTCCCGATCGCTAGGCGGACACCTTATCCATTACGTCACGTCGAACGTATAACAATTTGTGAAGCGGTCTATTTTTTATAAACGGTCAGTTTATGGTCAATTAAGGACGAGCAGCCATTTTTAAGGAATCACGTGTGATTCGTTTACCGTAACCCGTCGAATCCCTTGGGCCCTTATAACAGTTCATCACACGGCGGCCTTTATCCTCATGCTGAACAGACCGTTTTGGGTCAGGATCAACCCTGAGTTCATTAAGGTTCATAGATCGGGTGTTCGTCAATACAGCAACTAGCTTCGCAGAATCGTGTGAATGCGTGCGTTTCCATGGCTTTAATCCATTTATGCCTAGCGTCTAGAAAAAAGGCCTTGGCAAACAGCGTAGACCCAGATAAGACCCCCGCATGACGCGGCGTCTCATCAGGGTCTGCGCTGTTTGCTTCAAGGAATATCTGTAAGAAATATTTTAAATATAGAAATAAATATACTTGACACCCCTTATTTTGGAAATAAATTGATCCAATTTATAAGGATGCGAGAGTCCACTAGGCATAAAATGGGTTAAAGTACGTAAGCGGCAATATCGTCCGATTTACTCTACATAAACCCAAAGGTAATCTCATCGGTCAAAAGTGTTCATCTGTCAAAATAATGCAGCGGTCATTGCGAGGTAATCGTCGGCCAAGGACAATGGTCAGTCCATGTTGACGTTTACTTAACTATATAACCGCCTTTGGCTACTAACCATGGGTCGCGAGCGGGTCATGCAGGTTATCTAAATTACCACTTAAGTCACAAGGACGCGAAGTAAACACAGTTAATTGTATAGGCTTCATCTGAAAATACGAAAGTGTTTATTTGCACCCTGTCGATTATATGAACACTTACATGTATGAACTGGCTAATTAAACCCAGCCTTACGATGATAAGCAAATATTTCAATAATGTACAGACCTGTGTGTGTGAAAACACGTGTTGAACATCCTCACTGCATGGTGATGACATTTCTTAGTTTCAACAGAATTTTTTTTTTTAATAAGTAAAGCATTGTCCACTTCAATACTGTTTTGTTGTATTACGCAACTGAGGTAGACATACGCTTCGCAAGCGGTTCACAAGATTATTTGGCAAAAGTGCCCGCAATATTTTTTTCTGAAACTACGAGTCTACAAATGATATATTTGTTATGTAACGTCACATTTTGTATCTCAACACAACTTGTTCAAATTATAACCAAACCCGGTAGCATCACGGGTCGGCTATTCTCGCGATTTATTGTTTGGGTTTGTTAACAAACAAGCATGCGCGACCTACTTGATAAATCTGCAAGAAAATATATTTCGCTGCCAATATTTAACGATTTTTTTGTAACTTAAAGTCTTACAATTCCGATTATACAAATAGTTGCATGGTTACAGTTTAATTGATTTGTTTCAAGAAAATCTCGACAAGTGCTTGAAAATAAAATTGTAATTTATTTTTGTGTGACTCAAATTCCAATTATTCAAAATAATATATACTTAATTGATTTTTGCTTTTGGTGGTATGTCGAAACTTTATTAATTCATGTTTGATTTTATTTGAGTGCTGTTTTTTTGTGCGTACATTAAAATTTATGGATTTAAGTTATAAAAGCAATTTCGAAATGAATTAAAGTCAAATATTATTGAATATTGAATGATTAATCCTAAACATGATAAGGTGTTTATACGGGAATGATTATTCCATTAGCACCACGAGAATACCGTGCTGCAGGCATTTATATTTTATTTTTTTGACACATTTGTGACAAAAATTTAGTTTACATTAATACTGAAGTGGTTTTAGTAATCACAATATTTATTCAAAACAATCACCAGTATATAGTTGCCTTTGTGAAACTATTGCAAGTTAACGTATCCATAAATTAATAAGCAGCAATTATAGAACAGTGTGGTTAGTGACAATCACAAATTCAAATTTAAGCATAATATAAACACGTATAATTTAACTGTAAAATTACAGTCATTGCAATGGAAATAGCCCCAGATTTAAGAGGAAACATTTACATGATTTGTTTAGGTATGTACCTTTATTACCCCCCCCCCCCCGCCCCACCGTCTGTTTGCATATACCGGACAAAAATATTAAGATTAATTTTCTCTTGTCTTATAAGTAAGGCAACATGAATATATTGCATTACCTTACACCACACGTACACTGAAGCGATTGTTGAACACACTATCCGACTTTACCATGTCACCCACAGTTAGACGTAAGCGTGATTGACTTATCTAGGTCACGCCTATTTTCACGCGATCATTAAGTCATCTGATTTATCGTCTGAACCCGATTCACGTTTAAGACCTCGTGATTACTCGGATTGAAACTAGTCAGTCTTGATGGCGTTGTTAAATTTAGTTTCAAAGAAAACGTATTGCTTACGTATAACTATTTATGCCAGAGTCAATAAATACAAATAAAACTACATGTTAATAAGCCTCGTTCTGGGAAAATTGGGATTAATGCATGTGCGGAAAGTTTGGTCCTAGATTAGCATGAGCCGTACTCACACGCATTAAGCTCCGTTTTCCTAAGCACACGCATTCAGCTCCGTTTTCTCACGCACACGCATTTAGCCCCGTTTTCCCACGCACACGCATTTAGCTCTGTTTTACACACGCATACGCATTTAGCTCCGTTTTCCCACGCACACGCATTTAGCACCGTTTTTCCACGCATACGCATTTAGCTCCGTTTTCCCACGCACACGCATTTAGCACCGTTTTTCCACGCATACGCATTCGGTTCCGTTTTCCCACGCACACGTTTTAAGCTCTGTTTTCACAAGCATACGCATTTAGCTCCGTTTTCCCACGCACACGCATTTAGCACCGTTTTCTCACGCACACGCATTTAGCTCTGTTTTCAAACGCATACGCATTTAGCTCCGTTTTCCCACGCACACGCATTTAGCACCGTTATTCCACGCACACGCATTTAGCTCCGTTTTCCCACGCACACGCATTAAGAACCGTTTTAACACGCACACGCATTAAGCTCCGTTATTCCACGCACACGCATTTAGCTTCGTTTTCCCACGCACACGCAGTAAGCTCCATTTTTCCACGCACGCATTTAGCTCCGTTTTCTCACGCACACGCATTTAGCATCGTTGCCCCACGCACACGCATTAAGCTCCGTTTACCCACGCACACGCATTTAGCTCTGTTTTCCCACGCACATAAATTTAGCTCCGTATTCCCACGCACACGCATTTAACTCCATTTTTGTGCACGCATACGCATTAAGCTCCGTTTTCCCACGCACACACATTTAAATCCGTTTTCCCACAGCGAGGCTCATTAATATTGAAATAATTGCAGTGGTCGGAGTATTTTAATCAAGTGTAAGATATAGACCTCAATTGTGTAAACTGACACGTTCATGCATATATGTATTCATATGTAATAAAGCTTTTATATGTTTAATGTGTATTAATACATATTGTCTATTACATTAATTTCTTTATAATTCAGTTTAGCGTTAACTCAGTCAAACTCTGAGTAGATGACTTAACAGGCTTATCTAATACGACACTTTAGGCACATGCATTAAGCCCCGTTTTCCCGTAGCGAGACTCAAATACATCTCGACACTGGCGAAATTAGGTTGAAATATCTGCGCATGATGTGACTGGAACCAACTCATCCTAGTTCTTCTTTAATGCTCTGAGTTCTTATGAGTACATATGGAGGGTGAATTATCACAACTACAACACATCCCTGAGAAATAACGCGGGGAATGTATGCCAAAATGTCAAGGATCATGCCGTGAAACAACACATTTGAGTCGCGTTCTGAGAAAACTGGGCATAATGCTTGTGCGTAAAGTGTCGTCCCAGATTAGCCTGTGCAGTTCGCACAGGCTTATCTGGGATGACAATTTACGCACATGCATTAAGCCCAGTTTTCTCAGAACAAGGCTCATTTATAATAATACTAATACTAATAAAAGCTTTATTTACAGAAGGTTACACATCAAGACAATGACACATTATACATATTATGCAGATGAATCAATACTTTTTTACAATGTGGCCTTCTTAAAATAACATACACAAATAGTTCTATTACAAGTAAAACATTCAAACAATATTTTCTTACACCCATACATAACACACATTTTGTCTTTTAGACAGACACACATGAAATATATAAAATATAAAATATAAGACAAAGAACACTCCAGAAACATCATCAGCTGATGTATCCTCTATTACTGTATGTCATGCAAGTAATCGCTCATACGGGATAATATGTATTATAAACACATGTATCAATATAAAAAACGCAAAAACAAACTATATTAAAGCGGGTATATACGATCTTGTCAAATATTTATTAATTAATATAAAATGTGTAAAAAAACTTATTATACATATATTTCAATATGAACAAAAATAAAAGTTAAAAAGAACATGTATCGAAAAATGCTAAATAAGCCAGATATTTAATTCTGAAATCGAAAAAGGCTGTTCAGCCGAATTCGCCAGTATGTATATCATGCATGTACGATGTGAATCTAAATTTAGTTTAACGGTTCATTTGAAATTCCTGCAGCGATATCGGTTCATACGACACACGAACACTTACTAAAAAGACGAATGCATCGGTTATTGTAGGAAAATATGTACGAATTATCTTCGTCACAATCGGCTTGGGGCGCTAATTTGTATTTGCTGTATTTTATGAAAATCGACTTAAATGTATAATGTATCTTGCATATTATGTGTTATTTCAACATATTTGTATCAATATATTACAATTTAACACATATAAAAATCGTATAATCTCGCTTTAACAAATTATATGGAGCAGATGTCACCGACTTGGAACCGTAAAGCAAAGCTATGGAAGTTTTCCCAATGTATATGCTTCTGTAGCCTCTAACGTAGCCCACATAAAGATGGTTAATCATTAACTTTGTTGAGCGCCCTATATATTCTGACATAAATCATGACGGACTCATGCTGTTTACCTATTTATACAACGCATTTTTTCAATGCTATCTCTATACATATGTGAACGGCACTAAAGCGGTCGTCAGTTCATTCGAATTTACCTCGACCTAGTGACACGATTGTCTACTTTTGACAGATCATATTTGTTTAAATGTATACACGAATAAATTAAATAATTGCAAGAGTAACAATTGCAATAGTTTAAATAATTGCAATAATTTAAAGAAAACGGACTTGTTGCAAGCAATAAGGAACTTTTCACGTCGTTGTAATTTGACAAAATTTTAAAAAAAATCAGATGAGCAAATGTTCGTTGTATGTTTTTTTGCCTACGTCAGAATGAACTACTTCATAAAAAGAAAATTATATGATAATAATTTGTCCTTGACGTCTTTAGGAAATAACACAATGAGACCTTGTATAATAGAGTATTAATGTAAGCTGAACGGTAAATTTCCACTCCACGGCGCAAATATGTTTACAGGTTATAAACTAGTCTTATTATAAATGTTATCATACACTCCTGTTCGACAACAGTGACGTTATTCAATGTGATGTGGAATGTTCGTAGTACCACTAACTTAATCTTTAAAAATTATCGTAATTTAATCGTAATCGTAATTCGATCTGATATCCTTATAAAAAAAGAAAATAGAATATTTGTTATGCCCATGTGATGATGTTGTTGTTGTTGTCTAAAAAAATGGAATTGATTATAAAAGCACAGCGGTTTTCCTAAAACAAACTTATGTCAATGTTTGCTTCGACTTGACGTTAAGCAAGAGGTTATGGCAATTCGTCACTTTGCTTTTCCTTAGATTGATATGTGTAAATATTTCACAAACGTCCATGTTGACAAAATTACCATGGCATTTATAATTATGAGTTCGAATCATTATTACATCGCCCATACACTATACAACGACCATGAATCAAGTAAGACATTATGTAAAGGTATATTTGTCTAATAAATACTTATTTCGCATACCAGAGCTCCAGATAAGGTTTTGTGAAATTGTTAAATTACTACCAGATTTTCAAAAAGAATTCTTAACTCTGAAATTTTATTCTTAACGTTACTACTAAGTTTTGGAAAATAATTCTTATTTTTTCTTTATGGCCTAAAAATAAATAATAATGGTTATTTTCATGCAAAAAAATCAAAATAAACATACTAGCAACTTTATTTATACGAGTTCAACAGTGTCTTTTCAGTATTATACAATTTTATTTTTAAAATACCTTCATATGCCCAAACTGTGCTTAGATTGCATGCCTTAGATGAATTTTTACATATTTCACAATTAAAACGGGTCTTCCCTTCAATCTTTTCAACGATTAGCCACGGAACTTGTCCCTTCCACTCGTTCAATGTTTTTTGTGTTTAAGTTTGGACCCGTCATGTCTCATGTTTTGTTTAGCTTTTCCGACTGTGTCGGCAACTGAATATACAACATTGTAAAAGATCTTTTTTTAAATGTCTTTCTAAACATTTAACTTCGGCTCACTTTGCGTACAATATGTTAAAAGCGTGTTTTTGGACACTGCAGTTTTTTTAGGACGCTCTCTGAGCGCCGCCAATGTTTTTTGACAGATAGACTGTATACGCCGCTTTTATTGGAAAAAATGCGCTTTGTTAAACAAACCCGATAACCATTCTATATAAGCACCGCAAAGATCTTTAATACGCGAAAAGAACTCAATAAAAATCGATACGAACCGATGTAAAAATAAGATTCGTAACTTGATTTTGTAATTCTTAATGATACGACAAGATTTTAAAATAAATACGTAACGGACTTGAAAATAATTCGTAATTACGAAAATATGACCCTTATCTGGAGCTCTGACATACAGTGCAATTCTTTCTTCTTTTGAAATCTTAATGATTAAGTTCTCAGCAGGTCTTCGTGAAGTTTATTTACCCATTAATGCCTAGCGTCTAGAACAAAAGCCTTGGATCAATTTATTAAAAAAAATTAGGGATGTCTAGTATATTTATTTCTATATTTAGAATGATTCTTACAGAAATTCCTTTCAGCAAACAGCGTAGACCCTGATGAGACGCATCATCATGCGGCGTCTCATCAGGGTCTCGGCTGTTTGCTACGGCCAATTTTCTAGACGCTAGGCATCAATGGGTTAAAAATACTGACAATTAGAAGACGCATTTCGTCAATTAGATATCGCATTATTTAGATTATATTACTTTGTATGAATGGACTTAATAAAGTATTACTTCTCACATTGTTCTTATATTCGAGATAATATACAATAGGGATGCGTGTTCACAATTGAATATTCCTCGCGGACTCTTTAGATCATTATCAAGAAGAAGTAGTACTCATCAATAGTTCACTTTCGTAAATGAATAGTCCATACTGTAAGTAGATAAAAGTACTGACAGTACTGGTGTGACGATGCTGTTGAAGAGCATGGATATAAAAGCATCAATTTAAGTTAATCTACATCATCACAATTGTGTATGTTGGTACGAAAAAAAAAATTGGATGCGAAAATTTTGGGTACGAAGAAAGTATGCCAAAAAAATTGGGGTACGAAAAAAATTGGGTACGAAAACAAATTGGGTACGAACAAAAATTTGGGTACTTAAGAAAAATGTGGGTACAATAAAAAAATGGGTACAAAAACAATTGGGTACGAAAAATGTTGGATACGGAATAAAAATTGGGTGTACGGGGAAGTAGTTCCCGTGAGGAACTTGACCCATACTCGCACATTCTCGGCCTTTTCCGTCAAACATCGGATAAGCGGTAATGCGGTCCTACCTACGTGCGTCAAAATGTAAGCGAAATATGTAAACAAAGCGGTAGCCTGTCAGGAATGTTTGAATTAACGAAGAAATTCGTGAATTGATGTAAGTTTATTGAAGAAATGTATATAAAATATATTAAATAAGCAATGGCGATATTTTTCTTAGCCACATAATTGTTAATAGTTTGATATCACAAAATGAAAGTGAAAGTAGAACTGTCAAAAATGACAACCTGTCAACGCGTTGTTTTTGCTGGCACGAGAGGGCGATTACACTCAATGTGTTCACATCTTTACCATAGGCTTTGCCAATGATCTTTATAGTATGGTGGCTTTGTTATTATTTATTGCTATCATGTAACTGCATGACTGTGTATATGTTTACAATACACAAAGCATAAATAATGATATAAATACATTGTATACTGATTGAGCTTATAATAATCTGATAACTATAGCTAGGTTAATTAGGATCATAAAATACAATGTTTGTGTCCTGATTTCATGAAGACTTGAGATATTTATGCACATTTAATTTCAAGATATGGGGTGATCCACAAATAAAAAGAATTTTTGATCTGTGTTGTGCAGGCTCTTTTTCCATGACTGTGAAAGTTAAATGTTCCTGTGAAAATGATGTCCATTTTTTCTGAAGTATTTCATTCAACAATTGCATATAATGAACTGTTATGCATATAATTTGCCATTTTGATATTGTTTGTTAGGTTATCAACAGGAGATGACCAGGGTGCAAGAGAAAAGGGATATACATTTGAGATCTGGTCAGGGCTTCATATAAAAGTGGTTAAATGGTATACATTTTATATCTGGCCAAAGCGTAAGAGAAAATGGGTATACATTAACATATATTTGACTGTATTGAATGTAGGAACTAGCTTAAATATCCATTAGAAAAAAGATCAGGGGATGAAATATTCATTGCCTGAAGCTCTGACCCTGGAGCTATGTTTATATATCTTTAAACACACTGGTTTAAGAAGTAAAACAATAGATTGATACAACAGGGGGAAAATCATCCACTCTTTAACAACATGATACATAATTATGTATAATATTTTTGGATCTGGATCTGGACAGGTACACAGCAGGACCTTTAGGTATGCGCGCTGCGGGAGAGAGATGGGAGTGACTTACATTTCGGATTTAATTTAATTCACTAAAATTCATCACTGAAGTTACAGTATGATCTCATTTGATGTAAATGTACATGACTGTATCAAGCAACATATATTAAATGAAAGACGACACTCTACCACTAGACTTTTAGCAAGATTCTGATTTTTTTCGATCTCTCGTCAGAGCAACCAAACCAAAAATTAAGTCAAATATTGCCGACTCGATATTATTGAGACAGTTCATGAGATATAATGGCAGATGCAACATCTCTCACGCCCCCTTGCATCGCCTTAAGCATTATTCAATTCTCAACAAGAAAGTGCTGGAGTCATCAATCCCGAAGGACCAGAAAAAAACACTTGATTAATGTTCGAAATAAAATTTGATTAATGACAATACTATTATTTGAGCCAGGTCACAAGGAAAGGGCAGTCTAATCAGTAGCCAATTAAACTTTTGTTATTGTTAGAATACCGCTTTTAAGCAAACAGCTTTCAAGCGACTGCAGGCTGATCTGGATCCAAACTTTCCACAATCGCCTTAATGTCTCTTTTATTGTGACACAGTTCATTTGACTTGAAAATGATATTTAATACTAAAATAGAAAGAAGAAATTATACAAACCCGTAATATGAGTAAAGACTTTGTTATCAATGTTTTCAGGACAGCTTGGTGATCTGCAAATCCCATGTGATATGTTGATTTCGGGTATCATAGTCATTCAATAAGTCGCAAAATGCTCGAATACAATTTACAAAGCAAAATGTGACTTAAATTGATAACTAAAAATACCAGTTTTGCCGTGTCAAGCTATCAAGATCCAGAAAGTCCCGCATTCACATCGAATGTATCCTTCGAATTCAGTCCATTGTTGACTTTATCGGAGACTTAGTTAATAAATAACTCATATATCCTAAATGACCGTTTCTAAATAGCCAAACAAGCCGATGTATGCTTTGAGAAAGTTTTGACACGAGTGTGAAGATTCTCTCATGGGCGCGGCCATTATTGTATGACCTTGAGCGGTTCATCTAAAATGCGTATATGACTCATATCCGCGGATATGAACGAAAAGTGCGAATATCAACGAATAAAGGCAATATTTATGCGTTTTTTTTTTGCAGTTTGCTAATGAAAAAATCACTGTTGAATTAAAATTCACAATATGTGATAAATATGTTCAGACTGCCTCAAAATAGAGCAATTTAATAAAAGCGGTGGTCTGACTGGCCGTTCATATTCGCGGATATTAATTTAGAGTTACTGAAATTAAAATGCCAATTAAAAACGCTTTTAAATTCATTCGATCGTAACAATACACATAAGCGACGTGTATTTTTGTCACAGAACGATTTTCATAT
The DNA here is from genome assembly GCF_020536995.1 of Dreissena polymorpha. Classification (NCBI taxonomy): domain Eukaryota; kingdom Metazoa; phylum Mollusca; class Bivalvia; order Myida; family Dreissenidae; genus Dreissena; species Dreissena polymorpha. The sequence goes on from NC_068359.1 coordinate 59,738,039, forward strand.
AACAAAAATAACGGAAAATACATTTAAAAAGCCATTATCCGTTCATATCCGCACTTTTCAGTCATATCCGCCGATATGAGTCATATACGCATTTTAGTCGTACCCTATGTTAAGGCATGAACGACAACTCTGCTGGAGAATGTGCGAGATATGCCGATTAGAAAATCGACACCATCTCAATCGGACTGGCTCGGTCTTTTACATAGCTCGCCCTTGTGAGAATTTTTCCATGGTATGATTACTTAGACGATGCTGAAGCAGCATCGTCAAAAATCAGGGTATTTTTGTGGGAGACAACGAGACATGAAGTGTGCTGACAGCGGTATGGTAGCTCCTTGCAAGACTGCACAATGCGCAGCCTGGTCCGAAGCTACGCTGGCCGCGTACGACATGCGCCTTCCAGGCTCATATTTCTGATCAAATAGTCTGTGTGTGTGTCAAACTTTAACTTATTTCGTTACAGCTGTTTGTGCGTGCGTATTAATTTCTATGTTTATCGGGTGCATTACGGAAAACCACCCAACAAACATAATTGTAAATACGCAAGAATGAAAAAATTATGTGAGCATGTGTCGAGCAAGTAAAATATATTCAATACTGTTCGTGAAATAAGACACTGATTTTGGAGTCGTATTAACGTTTCTAAAAACATTTTGCGGCCATTTCCGTGTAAATGTACTTTTGGGAGTCAAAATACACCGACACATAGGACACTTACCTTTTGTTGTGCTGCTTCTATGTAAGAAAACATAGATTTCGTGTGGGTGTTTATCGAAACTTATGAAGTCCTTTGGTGTTTCAAGCTGCATAGTGAGGGGAATTATGTTTAACCCATTTATGCCTAGTGGACTCTCCCATCCTTATAAATTGGATAAATTTATTTCCAAAATATGTCTAGTATATTTATTTCTATATTTAGAATATTTCTTACAGGAATTCTTTTCAGCAAACAGTGCAGACCAAGATTAGACGCCGCATCATGCGGCGTCTCATCTGGGTCTACGCTGTTTGCAAAGGCCTTTTTTCTAGACGCTAGGCATACAAGGGTTAAACAACTTATAAGACTCACGAAACTTGCGGCGAAAATGGGAGTATCCGCAGGTACCCCGCATGGTGTCCACAAACCATAAGCACACGCTTCCAAGAAAAGGGATTATATCACTTTTTCACAACAAAAAGATGTTAACCAAATGTTTTGATTTTTTTTTATAAATGTACATTTCTTTTGCACTTAATAAAATCCTATTTAAACTTGTTATCAATATATTGTGTGTTTTGTCAACATGACGTATGTTCTTAAGCAAAATTTAAATACAAAATCAGAAGTGTTTTAAAAAAAATATGGAAAAAAAGAAATTTTCATGTTTTTTAACATATATTTTTCAAAACTATACTCCTAAAAGTTGTTTTTTTTTTCTGGCCTCAAAGCAGTGTATTTTAAAGTAAAAACTCAGATTTATCAAAATTTAGGATGGCCTTCAAATATATGTGAAGTTTCTTTTTTATTATATAAGAAAATCTGCAAAAACTAGCTTTTGCCAAAACTGTATACAATTTTCAAACATTTGTACACTTGGGACACTTACATGTATACAAGTAAAATAAGCAAACCATTCAACATATATAAATACTTTTTAAATTTGTATTTCATTTGACTATAAAAATTAATGGTTCCCCAAATAATGTTCTGTGCTAGAAGGTCCGTTTGATGATTTAGGGTTGATGTTTAGAGATTTAAGGTTATTTGTACTTGACAACTTTAGTTTTCATTCATTCTAAGAAATACCCAAACAGTCAGTAATATAGAATACAAATTAAATTGGCATAACATATTCTTATAAAATTATAAGATAAGTTACAGGGAACTTGAATTGTTTGCTGAAAGGATCTAGCATGATTTAGGCCAAATCTGTACACTTGGGACATTTCCAAAATGGATGAAAATCTGAAGAAAAATAGCATAACTTTTATATGTATTTCATTTGAGGTATTTTTGTGGCTCTTAGTATGTTTATAACCTATGGGATATCAGAGGCATAAGGAATCTCCATAATTATGCAGTGTGTCATAGATCAGTATTTCCCATTAAAAAAACACAATATATTTCACAAATTGTAGAATCATTTGACCTGGTTTTCAATATATTTCACATATTGTATATATTTGACATTGGTTTCATAATTTATCTTGTTCTATGTAATAAGGATCTATTTGACATTGCTCTCTTTATGCTGGAGATCAATATGCTGGGCATTGTTCTCTATACAAATGGATATCCTACCTTGTTCTCTAAATATCAAATGATGTTCTCTACATATTAAACATTGTTCTCTATGGCATTGACCTTGATCTTTAAATATAAGACATTATGCCTCTTCTAGATGTTGGAATTTGATATCTATATATAAGACATTGCTCTCTATACTTGAAGTTGATCTAATATTGTGTTCTCTATATATTGGACGCTTTTCTATAAATATTGAACATGGTTCTGTATACAAAATACGCACGCACACGCATTTAGCTTCGTTTCCCCACGCACACGCATTTAGCTCCGTTTTTCCACGCATGCATTTAGCTCCGTTTTCCCACGCACACGCATTTAGCATCGTTGCCCCACGCACACGCATTAAGCCCCGTTTACCCACGCACACGCATTTAGCTCCGTTTTCCCACGCACATAAATTTAGCTCCGTATTCCCACGCACACGCATTTAGCTCCATTTTTTGCACGCACACGCATTAAGCTCCGTTTTCCCACGCACACACATTTAGTTCCGTTTTCCTACAGCGAGGCTCATTAATATTGAAATAATTGCAGTGTTCGGAGTATTTTAATTAAGAGTACGATCTAGACCTCAATAGTGTAAACTGACACGTTCATGCATATAATTTTATGTATTCATATGTAATAAAGCTTTTATATGTTTAATGTGTATTAATACATATTGTCTATTAAATTAATTTCTTTATAATTCAGTTTAGCGTAAAGTCAGTCAAACTCTGAGTAGATGACTTAACAGGCTTATCTAGTACGACACTTTTGGCACATGCATTAAGCCCCGTTTTCCCGTAGCGAGACTCAAATACATCTCGACACTGGCGAAATTAGGTTGAAATATCTGCGCATGGTGTGACTGGAATCAACTCATCCTAGTTCTTCTTGAATGCTCTGAGTTCTTATGAGTACATACGGAGGGTGGATTATCAAAACTACAACATATCCCTGAGAAATAACGCGGGGAACGTATGCCAAAATGTCAAGGATCATGCCGTAAAACTACACATTTGAGTCGCGTTCTGAGAAAACTGGGCATAATGCTTGTGCGTAAAGTGTCGTCCCAGATTAGCCTGTGCAGTCCACACAGGCTAATCTGGGATGACACTTTACGCACATGCATTAAGCCCAGTTTTCTCAGAACAAGGCTCATTTATAATAATAATAATTATTATACTAATAAAAGCTTCATTTACAGAAGGTTACACATCAAGACAATGACACATTATACATATTATGCAGATTAATCAATACTTTTTTACAATGTGGCCTTCTTAAAATAACATACACAAATAGTTCTATTACAAGTAAAACATTCAAACAATATTTTCTTACACCCATACATAACACACATTTTGTCTTTTAGACAGACACACATGAAAAATATAAAATATAAAATATAAGACAAAGAACACTCCAGAAACATCATCAGCTGATGTATCCTCTATAACTGTATGTCATGCGGGATAATATGTATTATAAACACATGTATCAATATAAAAAACGCAAAAACAAATTATATGGAGTAGATGTCACCGACTTGGAACCGTAAAGCAAAGCAATGTAAGTTTTCCCCAATGTATATGCTTCTGTAGCCTCTAACGTAGCCCACATAAAGACGGTTAATCATTAACTTTGTTGAGCGCCCTATATATTCTGACATAAATCATGACGGACTCATGCTGTTTACCTATTTATACAACGCAATTATTTTCAAGGCTATCTCTATACATAATGTGAACGGCACTAAAGCGGTCGTCAGTTCATTCGAATTTACCTCGACCTAGTGACACGATTGTCTACTTTTGACAGATCATCTTTGTAGCGGATCCGTGGTCTAGTTGTAACACAATGGCTTCACAATCCATATATCGCTGGTTCGATCCCCCGCTGCACCTAATCTACTAACTCGTCTTTCGCATGAGACGTTAAACCGAGGTGCAGTGTACTAGGTGCTATACACCGGGCACTAAAAAGACCCAGGGTAACCTCTGGAACGGGGTGTCTCCTGTATCTTGCACTATCCCCCGTAACCAACTAACACGTCTTTCTGGGGGCGAAGGCCATATGGGAGACAATCCCGGTGCACTCGATAAAAAGCAAAAACAACAACAGATCATCTTTGTTTAAATGTATACACGAAATAATTAAAGAATTGCAAGAATAATAATTGCAATAGTTAAAATAATTGCAATAATTTAAAGAAAACGGACTTGTTGCAAGCAATAAGGAACTTTTCACGTTTTTGTAATTTGACAAAATTATAAAAAAAATCAGATGAGCAAATGTTCGTTGTATGTTTTTTTTTGCCTACGTCAGAATGAACTACTTCATAAAAAGAAAATTATATGATCATAGTTTGTCCTTGGCGTCTTTAGAAAATAAAACAATGAGACCTTGTATAATAGAGTATTAATGTAAGCTGTAAAGCGGTAAATTTCCACTCCACGGCGCAAATATGTTTACAGGTTATAAACTAGTCCTATTAGAAATGTTATCATACACTCCTGTTCGACAACAGTGACGATATTCAATGTGATGTGGAATGTTCGTAGTACCACTAACTTAATCTTTAAAAATTATCGTAATTTAATCGTAATCGTAATTCGATCTGATATCCTTATAAATAAAGAAAATATAATATTTGTTATGCCCATGTGATGATGTTGTTGTTGTTGTTGTCTAAAAAATGGACTTGATTATAAAAGCACAGCGGTTTTCCTAAAACAAACTTTTGTCAATGTTTGCTTCGACTTGACGTTAAGCAAGAGGTTATGGCAATTCGTCACTTTGCTTTTCCTTAGATTGATATGTGTAAATATTTCACAAACGTCCATGTTGACAAAATTACCATGGCATTTATAATTATGAGTTCGAATCATTATTACATCGCCCATACACTATACAACGACCATGAATCAAGTAAGACATTATGTAAAGGTATATTTGTCTAATAAATACTTATTTCGCATACCAGAGCTCCAGATAAGGTTTTGTGAAATTGTTAAATTACTACCAGATTTTCAAAAAGAATTCTTAACTCTGAAATTTTATTCTTAACGTTACTACTAAGTTTTGGAAAATAATTCTTATTTTTTCTTTATGGCCTAAAAATAAATAATAATGGTTATTTTCATGCAAAAAAAATCAAAATAAACATACTAGCAACTTTATTTATACGAGTTCAACAGTGTCTTTTCAGTATTATACAATTTTATTTTTAGAATACCTTCATATGCCCAAACAGTGCTTAGATTGCATGCCTTAGATGAATTTTTACATATTTCACAATTAAAACGGGTCTTCCCTTCAATCTTTTCAACGATTAGCCACGGAACTTGTCCCTTCCACTCGTTCAATGTTTTTTTGTGTTTAAGTTTGGACCCGTCATGTCTCATGTTTTGTTTAGCTTTTCCGACTGTGTCGGCAACTGAATATACAACATTGTAAAAGATCTTTTTTTTAAATGTCTTTCTAAACATTTAACTTCGGCTCACTTTGCGTACAATATGTTAAAAGCGTGTTTTTGGACACTTTGCAGTTTTTTTTAGGACGCTCTCTGAGCGCCGCCAATGTTTTTTGACAGATAGACTGTATACGCCGCTTTCATTGGAAAAAATGCGCTTTGTTAAACAAACCCGATAACCATTCTATATAAGCACCGCAAAGATCTTTAATACGCGAAAAGAACTCAATAAAAATCGATACGAACCGATGTAAAAATAAGATTCGTAACTTGATTTTGTAATTCTTAATGATACGACAAGATTTTAAAATAAATACGTAACGGACTTGAAAATAATTCGTAATTACGAAAATATGACCCTTAATTGGAGCTCTGACATACAGTGCAATTCTTTCTTCTTTTGAAATCTTAATGATTAAGTTCTCAGCAGGTCTTCGTGAAGTTTATTTACCCATTAATGCCTAGCGTCTAGAACAAAAGCCTTGGATCAATTTATTAAAAAAAATTAGGGATGTCTAGTATATTTATTTCTATATTTAGAATGATTCTTACAGAAATTCCTTTCAGCAAACAGCGCAGACCCTGATGAGACGCATCATCATGCGGCGTCTCATCAGGGTCTCGGCTGTTTGCTACGGCCAATTTTCTAGACGCTAGGCATCAATGGGTTAAAAATACTGACAATTAGAAGACGCATTTCGTCAATTAGATATCGCATTATTTAGATTATATTACTTTGTATGAATGGACTTAATAAAGTATTACTTCTCACATTGTTCTTATATTCGAGATAATATACAATAGGGATGCGTGTTCACAATTGAATATTCCTCGCGGACTCTTTAGATCATTATCAAGAAGAAGTAGTACTCATCAATAGTTCACTTTCGTAAATGAATAATCCATACTGTAAGTAGATAAAAGTACTGACAGTACTGGTGTGACGATGCTGTTGAAGAGCATGGATATAAAAGCATCAATTTAAGTTAATCTACATCATCACAATTGTGTATGTTGGTACGAAAAAAAAAATTGGGTGCGAAAATTTTGGGTACGAAGAAAGTATGCCAAAAAAATTGGGGTACGAAAAAAAATTGGGTACGAAAACAAATTGGGTACGAACAAAAATTTGGGTACTTAAAAAAAATGTGGGTACAATAAAAAAATGGGTACAAAAACAAATTGGATACGAAAAATGTTGGATACGGAATAAAAATTGGGTGTACGGGGAAGTAGTTCCCGTGAGGAACTTGACCCATACTCGCACATTCTCGGCCTTTTCCGTCAAACATCGGATAAGCGGTAATGCGGTCCTACCTACGTGCGTCAAAATGTAAGCGAAATATGTAAACAAAGCGGTAGCCTGTCAGGAATGTTTAAATTAACGAAGAAATTCGTGAATTGATGTAAGTTTATTGAAGAAATGTATATAAAATATATTAAATAAGCAATGGCGATATTTTTCTTAGCTACATAATTGTTAATAGTTTGATATCACAAAATGAAAGTGAAAGTAGAACTGTCAAAAATGACAACCTGTCAACGCGTTGTTTTTGCTGGCACGAGAGGGCGATTACACTCAATGTGTTCACATTTTTACCATAGGCTTTGCCAATGATCTTTATAGTATGGTGGCTTTGTTATTATTTATTGCTATCATGTAACTGCATGACTGTGTATATGTTTACAATACACAAAGCATAAATAATGATATAAATACATTGTATACTGATTGAGCTTATAATAATCTGATAACTATAGCTAGGTCAATTAGGATCATAAAATACAATGTTTGTGTCCTGATTTCATGAATACTTGAGATATTTATGCACATTTAATTTCAAGATATGGGGTGATCCACAAATAAAAATAATTTTTGATCTGTGTTGTGCAGGCTCTTTTTCCATGACTGTGAAAGTTAAATGTTCCTGTGAAAATGATGTCAATTTTTTTCCTGAAGTATTTCATTCAACAATTGCATATAATGAACTGTTATGCATATAATTTGCCATTTTGATATTGTTTGTTAGGTTATCAACAGGAGATGACCAGGGTGCAAGAGAAAAGGGATATACATTTGAGATCTGGTCAGGGCTTCATATAAAAGTGGTTAAATGGTATACATTTTATATCTGGCCAAAGCGTAAGAGAAAATGGGTATACATTAACATATATTTGACTGTATTGAATGTAGGAACTAGCTTAAATATCCATTAGAAAAAAGATCAGGGGATGAAATATTCATTGCCTGAAGCTCTGACCCTGGAGCTATGTTTATATATCTTTAAACACACTGGTTTAAGAAGTAAAACAATAGATTGATACAACAGGGGGAAAATCATCCACTCTTTAACAACATGATACATAATTATGTATAATATTTTTGGATCTGGATCTGGACAGGTACACAGCAGGACCTTTAGGTATGCGCGCTGCGGGAGAGAGATGGGAGTGACTTACATTTCGGATTTAATTTAATTCACTAAAATTCATCACTGAAGTTACAGTATGATCTCATTTGATGTAAATGTACATGACTGTATCAAGCAACATATATTAAATGAAAGACGACACTCTACCACTAGACTTTTAGCAAGATTCTGATTTTTTTCGATCCCTCGTCAGAGCAACCAAACCAAAAATTAAGTCAAATATTGCCGACTCGATATTATTGAGACAGTTCATGAGATATAATGGCAGATGCAACATCTCTCACGCCCCCTTGCATCGCCTTAAGCATTATTCAATTCTCAACAAGAAAGTGCTGGAGTCATCAATCCCGAAGGACCAGAAAAAAACACTTGATTAATGTTCGAAATAATATTTGATTAATGACAATACTATTATTTGAGCAAGGTCACAAGGAAAGGGCAGTCTAATCAGTAGCCAATTAAACTTTTTGTTATTGTCAGAATACCGCTTTTAAGCAAACAGCTTTCAAGCGACTGCAGACTGATCTGGATCCAAACTGTCCACAATCGCCTTAATGTCTCTTTTATTGTGACACAGTTCATTTGACTTAAAAATGATATTTAATACTAAAATAGAAAGAAGAAATTATACAAACCCGTAATATGAGTAAAGACTTTGTAATCAATGTTTTCAGGACAGTTTGGTGATCTGCAAATCCCATGTGATATGTTGATTTCGGGTATCATAGTCATTCAATAAGTCGCAAAATGCTCGAATACAATTTACAAAGCAAAATGTGACTTAAATTGATAACTAAAAATACCAGTTTTGCCGTGTCAAGCTATCAAGATCCAGAAAGTCCCGCATTCACATCGAATGTATCCTTCGAATTCAGTCCATTGTTGACTTTAGCGGAGATTTAGTTAATAAATAACTCATATATCCTAAATGACCGTTTCTAAATAGCCAAACAAGCCGATGTATGCTTTGAGAAAGTTTTGACACGAGTGTGAAGATTCTCTCATGGGCGCGGCCATTATTGTATGACCTTGAGCGGTTCATCTAAAATGCGTATATGACTCATATCCGCGGTTATGAACGAAAAGTGCGAATATCAACGAATAAAGGCAATATTTATGCTTTTTTTTTGCAGTTTGCTAATGAAAAAAAATCACTGTTGAATTAAAAATTCACAATATGTGATAAATATGTTCAGACTGCCTCAAAATAGAGCAATTTAATAAAAGCGGTGGTCTGACTGGCCGTTCATATTCGCGGATATTAATTTAGAGTTACTGAAATTAAAATGCCAATTAAAAACGCTTTTAAATTCATTCGATCGTAACAATTCACATAAGCGACGTGTATTTTTGTCACAGAACGATTTTCATATAACAAAAATAACGGAAAATACATTTAAAAAGCCATTATCTGTTCATATCCGCACTTTTCAGTCATATCCGCCGATATGAGTCATATACGCATTTTAGTCGTACCCTATGTTAAGGCATGAACGACAACTCTGCTGGAGAATGTGCGAGATATGCCGATTAGAAAATCGACACCATCTCAATCGGACTGGCCCGGTCTTTTACATAGCTCGCCCTTGTGAGAATTTTTCCATGGTATGATTACTTAGACGATGCTGAAGCAGCATCGTCTAAAATCAGGGTATTTTTGTGGGAGACAACGAGACATGAAGGTGTGCTGACAGCGGTATGGTAGCTCCTTGCAAGACTTCACAATGCGCAGCCTGGTCCGAAGCTACGCTGGCCGCGTATGACATGCGCCTTCCAGGCTCATATTTCTGATCATATAGTCTGCGTGTGTGTCAAACTTTAACTTATTTCGTTACAGCTGTTTGTGCGTGCGTATTAATTTCTATGTTTATCGGGTGCATTACGGAAAACCACCCAACAAACATAATTGTAAATACGCAAGCATGAAAACATTATGTGAGCATGTGTCGAGCAAGTAAAATACATTCAATACTGTTCGTGAAATAAGACACTGATTTTGGAGTCGTATTAACGTTTCTAAAAAAAATTTCGGCCATTTCCGTGTAAATGTACTTTTGGGAGTCAAAATACACCGACACATAGGACACTTACCTTTTGTTGTGCTGCTTCTATGTAAGAAAACATAGATTTCGTGTGGGTGTTTATCGAAACTTATGAAGTCCTTTGGTGTTTCAAGCTGCATAGTGAGGGGACTTATGTTTAACCCATTTATGCCTAGTGGACTCTCCCATCCTTATAAATTGGATAAATTTATTTCCAAAATAAGGGATGTCTAGTATATTTATTTCTATATTTAGAATATTTCTTACAGGAATTCTTTTCAGCAAACAGTGCAGACCAAGATTAGACGCCGCATCATGCGGCGTCTCATCTGGGTCTACGCTGTTTGCAAAGGCCTTTTTTCTAGACGCTAGGCATACAAGGGTTAAACAACTTATAAGACTCACGAAACTTGCGGCGAAAATGGGAGTATCCGCAGGTACCCCGCATGGTGTCCACAAACCATAAGCACACGCTTCCAAGAAAAGGGATTATATCACTTTTTCACAACAAAAAGATGTTAACCAAATGTTTTGATTTTTTTTTATAAATGTACATTTCTTTTGCACTTAATAAAATCCTATTTAAACATGTTATCAATATATTGTGTGTTTTGTCAACATGACGTATGTTCTTAAGCAAAATTTAAATACAAAATCAGAAGTGTTTTTAAAAAAATATGGAAAAAAAGAAATTTTCATGTTTTTTAATTATATTTTTCAAAACTATACTCCTAAAAGTTGTTTTTTTTCTGGCCTCAAAGCAGTGTATTTTAAAGTAAAAACTCAGATTTATCAAAATTTAGGATGGCCTTCAAATATATGTGAAGTTTCTTTTTTATTATATAAGAAAATCTGCAAAAACTAGCTTTTGCCAAAACTGTATACAATTTTCAAACATTTGTACACTTGGGACACTTACATGTATACAAGTAAAATAAGCAAACCATTCAACATATATAAATACTTTTTAAATTTGTATTTCATTTGACTATAAAAATTAATGGTTCCCCAAATAATGTTCTGTGCTAGAAGGTCCGTTTGATGATTTAGGGTTGATGTTTAGATATTTAAGGTTATTTGTACTTGACAACTTTAGTTTTCATTCATTCTAAGAAATACCCAAACAGTCAGTAATATAGAATACAAATTAAATTGGCATAACATATTCTTATAAAATTATAAGATAAGTTACAGGGAACTTGAATTGTTTGCTGAAAGGATCTAGCATGATTTAGGCCAAATCTGTACACTTGGGACATTTCCAAAATGGATGAAAATCTGAAGATAAATAGCATAACTTTTATATGTATTTCATTTGAGGTATTTTGTGGCCCTTAGTATGTTTATAACCTATGGGATATCAGAGGCATAAGGAATCTCCATAATTATGCAGTGTGTCATAGATCTGTATTTCCCATTAAAAAACACAATATATTTCACAAATTGTAGAATCATTTGACCTGGTTTTCAATATATTTCACATATTGTATATATTTGACATTGGTTTCATAATTTATCTTGTTCTATATAATAAGGACATATGTTCTATGTTCTATTTGACATTGCTCTCTTTATAATGGAGATCAATATGCTGGGCATTGTTCTCTATACAAATGGATATCCTACCTTGTTCTCTAAATATCAAATGATGTTCTCTACATATTAAACATCGTTCTCTATGGCATTGACCTTGATCTTTAAATATAAGACATTATGCCTCTTCTAGATGTTGGAATTTGATATCTATATATAAGACATTGCTCTCTATACTTGAAGTTGATCTAATATTGTGTTCTCTATATATTGGACGCTTTTCTATAAATATTGAACATGGTTCTGTATACAAAATACGTGTTTATACTTTTTTATATAATATTTGACCTCGTTTTCTATAATATAATTCACTTTTCTATATTTAGACATTGTTCTCTATATGTTAAACATTATATTCTCTATAAATTGGACCTTGTTCTTTATAAATTAGACCTTGTTCTTTTTATATTTTATACATAACACGACGTCCCCTTACTTGACCTTCCTCTGTAATACAATATATCCTCTATATATTTTGGTAAAGTGTCATTACAATAATGAAATAATAATAAGTGCTGTACCGTTGTTTATCGAAGGTTTTAACATGGTTTTGAGTTTAGATGTGTAGGAATTGTACCACAAGGGTGAAAGCCTGCGTGGTTTAATAATAAGTGTCTGAAAGACTTTGTCATCCATCATATTTGACATTTTACCATGTTCAACTTTTATTTTGGCTTTTTTTTCAGTTGCTTTTGAATGCTTTATTAAATCAAAATTTAATCATTAATTTTGCTATAATTTAAGTTTGTTTTCAATGTTTGGAGGTTTATAAGAAAAACGTTCATTTTGTGTCCCAAGTGTACATGTACAACATTTAATAACCAACTTCAGGCTAACATTGAAGATTATTGGAGAAACATTTTGTTTAAAATTGACATTTATTTGAGAAGAGGAAATGTATTTTTGTAATTATGTTATGGTAAAGTCAAATATACTTCCTACACATAATCATATGCTTATATTTTTCTTCTGAAGACAAAATATGGAGACATACCCATATAATATATGTATTTCACCCCCAGAGTGAAGAAACCACCCTTTTCTCTTGGAGATTACACCCTTCTGTGTACTTCTTTCCAGAAAATTAGTGCCTTTGTTTATTTTTTAAAAGCTATCACATGTCCATCAAACATGATAAAAATTTCGTACACTTGGGACAATACGATATTTGTCTTGCAAAAAAAGTTCACAAGGTTTTGGCATCAAATTTTCAGTACATCTTGTGATAAGCATTAATGGTTTGAAGAAAATGATGTAAAACCTTGAAAATTCTATCTTATGAAAAATTTAAAATAACTTTCTTGCAAAATGTACACTTGGGACAGGGACAAATTCTGATCACATTTAGTATTCAGCTGTTCAAAATTTACATGAACAAATAATTGTATAAATACCTGTTCAAATGTGTAGAAAAAACATGTGACAGGTTAAAAGGACACTATTTGCCTATAAATATTGAAGCATGTTATGATGCCACCTCTTAATATGCGAAGAGAGGTGAAAATTGTGGCACAAAATTGCCAAGAACATCATTGCTTTGAACACTTGCTACAAGAGATATCAACCTAAGTAAGAAGAATTGTTCAATTTTTCTTAAAGTATATGCATTTTTATATTCATTAAATGATGGCAATACCTTATATTTCTGAAAGTTTTATTGAAGTATAGAATTGAAAATTGCCTTTAACATAAAATGTCACGCAAAACCAGTACACTTGGGGCAATTTTAAGGATATTTTTCAATATATTTTGTTAATGAAGCATGTTATTGAGAAGAATTTTCACATTTATGTAAATTACATGGAAACACTTCTGTAAGATAGAAAAAGAACTCAAACATGCTTAATGGGAAGAAAATAAATGCATGTTTCATTAAGGCTTCATTATTTTTGAAATCACCCATATGATATGATGCGGCATTTGTCTTTACGCGCCATGGAGATTTTCTTTCACCATTAAAAATAATAGTTCACGGATTCAAACCATAATTCCTGATGTTGCTACAGTGGATTCCTGTTCTTAGCATACCATGTCAGCAAAAATTATGCTAATAACAGGAATATGCTTTTAACAGGAACACACATTTTAGCATAAATATAGCAACTGGCGCATACACTAAGTCAAATCTGTTAATAATTGATAGTCAAAGGGAAATTTAAATGCAAAATTGTATATGTTTGATGTTTAAGATAACTATTTATCAAATGTAATTGTATTATAAGGTATTTGCATTTGCATTTGAGCATATTTTAGCAGATTTAAAGTACATTATCTTGGCATTCTGAGAATTTTCTATGCTATACAGACTTTAAGTGAATTCTGAATATTGGGGTTAAAAATTATGCTATTAACAGAAGAAAAATACATTAAAATTACAGGAATTAATCTGTGCTTTGACATTATATATGCTAATAACAGAAATATGCTATCATCAGGTATGCTAATAAGTGGAATCCAGAAATTATCCTTCAGTCTGACAGAATTTCCAAGCCTGTCAGACCAAACATCTGACAGATTATTTTACATTTTGCGGTGTCTGACTTGGCTTCTCACTTTTGAGCCCATGATGCTAAATGTTTTAGATTCAACACTAGTTTCCTCAACCTCACTACACCAGAGATGCAAGTATACTTAAGTGGTATAAAGGGATATATTTTTCTTCTCCCTTTTCCCTTCAAATTGCGTTAAGTTCCTCACATCTGGTTAAAAACAAACCTGTTACGCTCCCATTGACTGTCAATTTAAACAGCAAACTCCAATACATATTCCTGTTTGAATTCTTGTATGAAAATGTCCACAACATATGGGCGTAGTTATATGGGGACTGAATATTTAAATACATGTATGTTAAGAAGTACAGTAAATGACATGACAAATGCTGTTAGGACATATCATCATCCTTAATTCTAAACCAGCTTTATATGACATTATTCTTACGAGGGGCATATCAGAATAAGATAAAAAGATACAAACGATTCGCAATGGAAAAATTATTTCCTGCAAATATTTTTTATCGAAATTATTTCCGACAAGACATGTTGTACACTAGCATGCCATGGTTAAAATGAGTGTGTAATACAGTGTCTAAACTCTGTCTGCAAAGTTTGGGGAAGTCTGCTTTAGGGACATTTAAATGGAAGGACAGATGAAAGGTAACATATTATAGTGCCACCAGTGTAATTATTACGCATTTTTTTCAGTTCAGAGCTGAAAATAACATCCCAGAACTTCATTATGAACTGTCAAGTTATTCAATAAATGGTAAATTGTAAACATTTCAATTATGAAAAAAAATAAACAACTTGTAATTCAGACACAACACACATTTTACCTGTTGTTAGCTTGGAACAAGAACCGGGTAACAGACCTGATATTTTGGATAATTGTCGAAGTTAGGACAGCAGATATACATGTATGGAGAGAACGAGAAAAGTAAACAATGTTAACCAGAAATGCACAATCACAGGCAATCGGCACCTGTGTCGGAAGCAATAATTAAGAATCATTAAGTAAGTCAATCGATAGAAACAGAGAACCTACACTTGCGCACCCATTGAGCCATCCTTATCAGTCATCGTCGTGATTTCCGCAAAAGTTTTAACAGCCGTTAGACATTTATGATCGATTTTCTTATTTAGAGAATGGCAACAATTTTTTGATCGACTAGTTTGCAGCCAAAATATAAAGCACTTACCGCGTGTCAATGTTACACTTTCAACAGGTCGTCACATAAACTTGCAGAAGATGTGAAAAAGGCACCATCATGGCGGCAGCCATTTTTTCCAAACAAACCAGTTCCGCAGCAAATGGCAGATAAAACAATAGTTCTGATTGGCTAATGCCATAATCTAAAAATAAATGCTGGTCGAGCAGGATTTTTCTGCTCGAGCAGAAAAAATGTTGGCCAGGCAGCAAATTTGCTGCTCGAGCAGCATTTTGCTGGTCGAGCAGCATTTAAATGCTGCTCGAGCAGCATTTTTTTCTGCTCGAGCAGAAGTTAAAGTTTCGACCCCTTTGGTATCCCATATGCCTAGATGAGCGGCGATTGAACCAAACACTGCGTTTACCGGCGGTTTTTTAGCAGCTTACTTTAGTATTTCAAACATTAATGTACGTTGGATGCCTCTGACCCTGTTGGCACAGAGGAAGTAATGGCAGTAGTTTGTTTTTACTATTGTCAATAATGATGATGATAGTGTCTATTTTGATGAAAACGATAAGAAGATAACGATGATTCTTATAATAAAAATGATGTTGACAAGGATGCATATGCGATTTATGCTTATGATGATGATGATGATGATGCTGATGATGACGATGATGATGAGGCGATGCTAATGCTGCTGCTGCTGCTGATGGTGATGATGATGATGATGATGATGATGATGATGATGATGATGATGATGATGATGATGATGATGATGATGATGATGATGATGATGATGATGATTACGGCGATGACGGAAGTAGGATTTGTTGTCGTTAAAGGTCACAGCATGAAATGCAAAACATCAGAAGCGGTGATTTCAGTAGCAGTAAATACATCTGTTCCAATTTCCTTCATCGCTAATAACATCTGTGAAGGGCATAACAATCATACGGTTCAAACGCCAGAAAAAAACACGAGCTTTTCAAAATTATAGTCATGATAGAGGAAGGTCAATGCCATACTATTATTAGCGTGCATAATGTTTGTCTGAAGCAACACGTGGTTTCATAAAAACAACGACCTTGAGCACGATTTGCTGTACATCTTATTTCGTTTATTGATATCAACACTTTCGGATGGAATGACACTCAAATCTTATTAGCCATATCAAGTGTAGCCACCTGTTATTGTAAACGATTTCGCGCTAGAAATTTAACTTTTGTATGTAGATATATTGTTCATTTGCGGCGTTTGCAGAAAAAAAACAACGAGCGTTTGTATCGTCAATGTACAATTGTGTAATTGTGATCTCAAACTTAAGCTAAAGAGAAAACTTGAGAGATCCAAACCATTGCAAATTGTTCATCGTACGTCTAAATATCTGAGATTTTATTTAAAATGCTTAACAAGATACATCTATACTTAAATCACAGAATTCAAAACCCTTCGTTCTATTGTGTATGAACCTTAGTATGAACGCACGTTTTTTGTTAAATATTTAAGTGAAACAATTGCACTTTACTAGAAAGAACCGCATGAAAAGCGTTTTGTAATAGAATTATACGCAACGGTTCTCCTGAATGAAATGAACGTCTGTATAGAAAGACAGATTGAACGACGTTAAGTGTACACAACAAAATGTGATAGCCCGCGTCTTCTTTCATTATTATTTTAAACTCATATCCTTTGTGTATTATATGTATAAGTTGATATTAACGTTCTTTCTTCGTTAGCCATCGCCCTTCGACCAACTTGATCGTTTCACTTATATTTAAATAATAGTACCATTGGTTAAAACTTTTTCTGACCACAACTTCGTTAAAGAATTCGTGTAAATGAGACGCGCTTTGTGAAAAAAGGGGTTTTACCCATTTATGCCTAGTGGACTCTCCCATCCTTCTACATTGGATCAATTTATTTCCAAAATTAGGGATGTCTAGTATATTTATTTCTATATGTAGAATATTACTTACTGAAATTCCTTTAAGCAAACAGCGCAGACCCTAATAAGACGCCGCATCATGCGGCGTCTCATCTGGGTCTACGCTGTTTGCAAAGTCCTTTTTTCAGGACGCTAGGCATAAATGGGTTAATAAACGAGTGTAAAATGTCGTCCGAGATGATCCTGCGCAGTCCGTACGGGCTTATCAGGGATGACACGTTCCGCCTAAACTGGATTTTTGCGTAGAAGAGACTTTCATTTAACAATAAATAGCATAAAAGCGAAAAGTGTCGTCCCTGATAAGCCTTTGAGGACTACACGAGCTAGTCTGGGACGACTCTTAACGCACATGCAATAAACCCCCCTTTAACAGAGGACGGCCCAAATATTGTTCACTGAAAGGCAATGACCTTTCCACGACATGAAGCTTAATTGCCGAACCCGACACTTAATACGCGATTAAGACACCGATTAGCTCACAGAAACGCAAATCAACAACAAACGAAGACATTGACCAAGGACACAAACACGTCAACGAGAACATTCACCTACCGACTTCTCGAGAAGGATTTCGCAATTATGGGTACTATGATACACTAAGCGCCCTTGACAGATTGGCCGATATTAACCTATTTATGCCTAATAGACTCTCCCATTCTTTTAAATTGGATCAATTTATTTCCAAAATTAGGGATGGCTAGTATATTTATTTCTATATTTAGAATATTTATTACAGAAATCCCTTTAAGCAAACAGCGCAGACCCTGGTGAGACGCCGCATCATGCGCTGTCTCATCTGGGTCTACGCTGTTTGCCGAGGCCTTTTTTTAGACTCTAGGCATAAATGGATTAATCATCCGCAAATAGAATAACGGAACTCACGCTGTTTTGTCTGTTTGTTTTCATACAAATGTATAACTGATATGCGAATTTATATTCTTGCTTAAAGTTGCTGTTAAAAATATCGGCTAATATGGAATTGCCATTTTGTATCCGTTTTATAGATAAACGAAACGTTATATGAAAACAAGAAACGATCAAAATTAATGCTGTCGTAAACCATAGGTCCCTTTGGAAAGATCATGTCTCAGGGCATTATTTTCAATTAACATGACAAAAGCAAAAGCGTTCAATATCCATTGGAAAAAGAAAGCAAAGTTCTTAACAACGTACAAAGAAATCACCCAAACGGAAAATTTGTATAAAACCATAAACTGTTTTTATTTGTTATTTGTATGCCCCCGGTAGGGTGGCATATAGCAAATGAACTGTCCGTCAGTCAGTATGTCAGTATGTTAGTCTGTCCGTCCGTCCGAAAAAAAACTTTAACGTTGGCCATAACTTTTGCAATATTGAAGATAACAACTTGATATTTTGCACGCATGTGTATCTCACGAAGCTGCACATTTTGAGTGGTGGAAGTTCAACGTCAAGGTCATCCTTCAAGGTCAAAGGTAAAAAAAAAAGTTATTTCAAAGCGGCGCAGTAGGGGGCATTGTGTTTCTGACGAACACATCTCTTGTTTTTTTAAATATTATTTGAATTGATATACAACAAAGGGTTTAAGTTATTGCAATTAAAACATAAAGTTAATTTCTCAATGTACCTCTAAACGGCGTGTAAGCCACATTCACAGAAAGCAAGTCATGATTTAATATTTAGCACTATGAAAAATATTACAGCGTAGCTGTGATCACGTTAAAACACACTCGCTATTTAGTTGTTGTTTTTTCCAGTCCTCTTTTGTTTACGGAAGAGAGTTCATGGACATGGGTCACAATGCGTAAAGTTGTTTTCGATTAATTTACAATAACATTATAACTCTCCCTAAAAATAAATTAGGCGCCAACTTGTCTCTCCCGACGCTTATGTAATCTATTTAAACACATCATGCACTCTTCAATCAAGCTAAGGCCACGTAAACCACTGTTGTTGTCTGTTTATAATAAGAAAATAATCAACAAGATGATAACTTTTAAGTTTTAAGAGAAAATCAACAACAAGGTTATGAATTGCGGTTAATGTTTTGTATGTTTTGTAATAAATTTGTCTTTTGTATCGATTTTCCTTGCACTTTACCTTCAGATTTAAAAATAGTAAGAATACAACTTTGCATTATAACATGAAGCCATTATTTATTATCAACATGGTTATTTCGACGATGTTATGGTCTTTACTTCTGTGTTCCAAATATAAAGTAGAACGACTTTACACTGAATGTGTATGGGGAAGACTGACTGTGTAAGGTATAGACTGACTGTGCAAGGGATAGACTGACTGTGTATTGGAGACGTACTGTGTAGAGGTAGACTGACTGTGTAGGGGACAGACTGACTGTGTAGGGGGTAGACTGACTGTGAATAGGGTAGACTGACTTTATATGGGGTACACTGACTGTGTAGGGGTAGACTGAATGTGTAGTGGGCAGACTGACTGTGTAGGGGGTAGACTAAATGTGTAGGGATAGACTGAATATGTAAGGGTTAGACTGACTGTGTATGGGGAAGACGGATTGTGATGGGGATGGACTGACTGTGTAGGGGGTAGACTGACTGTGTATGGGGGAGACTGACTGTGTATGGGATAGACTGCCTGTGTAGGGGGTAGACTGACTGTGTAGGGATAGACTGACTGTGTAGGGAGTAGACAGACTGCGTAGGGGATAGATTGACTTTGTATGGCGGAGACTGACTATGTATGGGGTAGACTGATTGTGTAGGGGGTAGACTGACTGTGTATGGGGGTAGACTGACTGTGTTTAAGGAAGACTGTGTAGGGGGTAGACAGACTGTGTGGGGTAACCTGACTGTCTATGGGGTTAGACTGACTGTGTAGGGGGTAGACTGACTGTGTAGACGGGGTGACTAACGGTTTATGGGAGAGACTGACTGTGTAGGGGGGTAGGCTGAATGTGTATGTGGGTAGACGGATTATGTAGGGGGTAGACTGACTGTGTAGGGAATAGACTGACTGTCTAGGGGGTAGACTGACTGCGTATGTGGTAGACTGATTATCTAGGGGGTAGACTGACTGTGTAGTGGGTAGACTGACTGAGAATGGGTAAGACTAACTGTGTAGGGGGTAGGCTGAATGTGTATGAGGGTAGACAGATTTTGTAGGGGTTAGACTGACTGTGTAGGGAGTAGACTGACTGTCTAGGGGCTAGACATACTGTGTAAGGGGTAGAATGACTGTGTAGGGGTAAACTTACTATGTAGGGGTTAGACTGACTGTGTAGGGGGTAGACTTACTATATAGGGGGTAGACTAACTATGTAGGGGTTAGACTGACTATGTAGGATTTAGACTGATTATGTAAGGGATTAGACTGACTATGTAGGGAGTAGACGGACAATGTAGGGTGTAGACTGACTGTGTAGGGTGTAGACTGACTATTTAGGGTGTATACTGACTGTGTATGGGGTAGACTGACTGTGTATGGGGTAGACTGACTGTGTATCGGAGGGACTGACTGTGTAGAGGATAGGCTGAATGTGTATGGCGGTAGACAGATTATGTAGGGTGTGGTGACTGGCTGTGTAGGGAGTAGACTGACTGTCTAGGGGGTAGACATACTGTTACAGAGGTATACTGACTGTGTAGTGGGTAGACTGACTATGGACTGACTGTGATCGGTGTAGACTGACTGTGTAGGGTGTAGACTGACTTTGTACGGGGTAGACTGACTGTGTAGGGAGTAGACTGACTATGTAGGGTGTAGACTGACTATGTAGGGAGTAGACTGACTAAGTAGGGGGTAGACTGACTGTGTAGGGGTTATATTGACTATGTAGGGGGTAGATTGACTATGTAGTGTGTTGACTGACTGTGTAGGGGGTACTCTGACTGTGTATGAGGTAGACTGACTATGTAGGGGTTAGACCGACTATGTAGGGGGTAGACTGACTATGTAGGGAGTAGACTGTTTATGTAGGGTGTAGACTGACTATGTTGGGAGTATAATGACTATTTAGGGGGGATTGACTGACTATGTAGGGTGTAGACTGACTGTGTAGGGGATAGACTGACTATGTAGGGGTAGACTGACTGTGTAGGTTGTAGCCTGACTGAGTAGGGGGTAGACTGACTGTTTATGGAGGAGACTTACTGTGTAGGGAGCAGACTGACTATGTAGGGTGTATACTGACTGTGTAGGGGGTAGACTGACTGATTTGTGGGTAGACTGACTGTGTATGGGGGAGACTTACTGTGTAGGGTGTAGACTGACTATGTAGGGTGTAAACTGACTGTGTAGGGGGTAGACTGACTTATAGGGTGTAGGCTGACTATGTAGGGGGTAGACTGACTTATAGGGTGTAGGCTGACTATGTAGGGGGTAGACTGACTTATAGGGTGTAGGCTGACTATGTAGGGTGTATACTGACTGTGTAGGGGGTAGACTGACGTATAGGGTGTAGACTGACTTATAGGGTGTAGGCTGACTATGTAGGGGGTTTGACTGAATGTGTAAGGGGTAGACTGATTACACCAATGACTTACATCGGTTGTCTGTATGCCCTTCAAGTTGTTCAGATTTCTATTCATTAAGGATGTGACCGTTAGTTGAAAATCTATCCACCTGCACGAAAGCGGAACTTGACAAAAACTAACTGCTTTGTGTCGAGTTCGGTATAACTCGTTTTTAAATTTTCTTTATTTCAGCACATATGTTTTGATGCGTAAAATAGTATTCTTTATAATTATTTATAGCTAATTTATCAGCTTTCTGTGAGTTCTCAAGACTCAATTTATTTTCATCAAAACTTGCTGTAATTATACATTTCGCAATCGACAAAAGCAATCTACATTTTTGTACTTTGCATGAAGTGTAGAGCACGAAAAACGTGATCTAAAATAACTCGGTCATTTTATAGTGCGTTTGTCTGGAATATGCACTATTTTCGTCCTTGGAAGCAGCATTATTGGATTTTCCCATGTGAGATTCCAATATCCTTGCAGTACACCAGTTCAATGAAGTCGCTGTATATTTAGCTTCCTTTACAATGACCGCTGTCTACAAATCTTTGAATTTGTGTTCATTTTTGCCCGAAATTATGGTTGACTTTTATATGATGTTGCCTACAGCTCAAAGACATTTTGTATGTATAGTGCGATCAGCTAGTTTCTCGTTAACTGTTCGCAATCACTCTGGTTTATATAAACTATATGCATTTTCTTCATTTGTATTTATTTTTATGTATTTTGTTTTCATTTGTATGGAACTTAAATGTATTGAAAACGTGACATACTTACTTTACACATGTATACTGTACGTATTAAGACGATGTTCTTTAGTTTAAGTCTAAATAAAATATCTGTTCTGTTTTGTTCTGTTTAAAAGGCTGTCCAATCGAAATGGCGTCAAAAGGTCAGCGCGAATAACCGCAAATCATTATATTTCACTGCGACTCCAGTGATGTAATGTGTATATAATAAAAAACCTATCCGTGACGATCAGTGCCGGATTTGGACCGTGGAAGCTAATATGAAGTAAAACTCTTGGGGCGCATTCCCCTGGCCCCTATTCGACCTAGTACCTACTAGAACGCAAGTACCCGGTCGATTTCACTCGTTAACCCATTTATACATAGCGTCTAGGAACAAAGGCATTGGCAAACAGCGTAGACCCAGATGAGACGCCGCATGATGTGGCGTCTCATCAGGGTCTGCGCTGTTTGCTTAAAGGAATTTCTGTAAGAAATATTCTAAATATTGACATAAATGTACTAGACATCCCTAATTTTGGAAATAAATTGATCCAATTTAAAAGGATGGGAGAGTCCACTAGGCATGAATGGGTTAATCTAGCCTAATAGTGGCAAGGCTGGAAAGACATAAAATGTGGCAATGCCTTTGTGTAGGCATGTTTTGCAAATAGTAAATAATTGAGTCGCGTTCTGAGAAAACTGGGCATAATGCTTGTGCGGAAAGTGTCGTCCCTGATTAGCCTGTGCGGACTTACAGGCTAATCTGGGATGACACTTTACGCACATGCATTAAGCCCAGTTTTCTCAGAACAAGGATCATATTGTCACTTGCTAAGACAATATCAAGCCTTTATTCGGATAACATGGATGTAATACAATTGGCTTTGTCAAGTCATTTGATTAAGCTAAGACAGTAAGTAAACAACTTCTTTCGCTTTCGGTCTAATGGGCCCCTAATAGTCTCGGGGCCCATAGGCAGTTCCCTTCTTTGCCTTAATAGGTAATCGGGGGCTGGTGATAATTATGAAAACAATTTATTGCAAAATCAGCGTCATCTCGGTCGGTGATGAACATTTCAACAGGCAAAATGAATTTGGACTGTATTGAAAGTTCAAACACATAGTTACTTCAGTTTCATATAAGTATTAACACTCAGAGTACCAATTAAAGCAATCTCGGGTGTTAGAATCATTCACAGATAGATCATATTGCATTAAAAAATATATAAGGAATAAAATTAACGACTGGTTTAATGCATATAATAGTTGACGACAGTTTACTCAACATTCTTGATTATTAATAGTGCACTTATTAGTGTTTCAAAACCGCAAAGGCGTGCGCGAGAATCATTGGCATTCCGCTATATTTAGATATCATTGGCCCGCCTGTCTCCGCTGAGCACTGCGTAAGAAAGTTATCGGTAAAAGTTCGCGAGCTCTTAAATCGGTTCGAATAACGAAGATGTCCATGTTTGAAGCGTGTGTTCTCGGATTATTTGAAATATATACTACGCAGTATTGTTTGCACTTTAGCCAGTTACCACTAAGCATTGCTTTCCATCTTGTTAAAATCTTTAATATCATCCTCGTAACAGTGCATGTGTTTGAGAACTCATGGGTTTTGCGCATCGTCTCAAGTACCTTAACCCTTTGCATGCTGGGAAATTTGTCGTCTGCTAAATTGTCGTCTGCTAGATTTCTAAAATTAGCATTTTCTTCAATTTTTTTCCAAAGAATACTATCAGAATAGCAAACAGTTTGGATCCTGATGAGACGCCACGTTCTGTGGCGTCTCATCTGGATCCAAACTGTTTGCACAGGCCTTCAAAATTCGGTTCCCGCACTGAAAGGGTTAACAAAATGTCCTAAAATGTATTCAATTGTTTATATTAGTTCGGAGCAGAGGCGGAACTTGATGCTCACAATTGTGTTCCCTGATTATTACGTTGACCTTGAGCATGCGTGACAGTTTAACGCTTTATGCCTAGCGTCTAGAAAAAAGGCCTTTGCAAACAGTGTAGACCCAGATGAGACGCCGCATAATGCGGCATCTCATCAGGGTGCGCTGTTTTCTAAGAAATATTCTAAATATAGAAATAAATATACTAGACATCCCTAATTTTTGGAAATAAATTGATTCAATATAGAAGGATGGGAGAGTCTACTAGGCTGACATGGGTTAACGTTTTCTGCACATCAGCGACAATCAACCATTCAAGTCCAAAAAGGTTATTCTATTTTTTGATTTAAATCTTCCGTTTAGTGTGCGTAGTCATTAAAGTGATATTATAGGCATTTTGCACTGTTGAATTGAGCTGAAAAGAATTAACAGGTCAAAAGAGTTAGTTAAAATGAGGTCACTGATCAATCATCTGCAACTCATCTTGCTACCAGTTGTTTATAAAAAATATATTTTATATTCGATATTCTTACGTGACTCACCCAGTCCTCTAAGCCGAAATGATCCGTAAAACAAAATTGTGTCTTTATGTCGTATGAACGAATCTGCACTAAAACTAAATTTACGTTCAAATCATACATGCATGATCAGTTGTCAAACGAAAGTACGGTTGATATTCAAATGCATTATTTTTCTCTTTCCGGTATATTGTTTTAGTATGTTGATGCTGCATTAACAAATATAAGTGTATATGAGGTGAAAACACCAAAAGTAAACAACGGTTGCGATAGAACCCTATAAACTGTTAGATGCCCATAATATCACTTTAATCTGCACGTATCGCTATTAGTAACAGCGGTCGGTAATAACCAAATTGATCGATCTCGAGGTTAACGACATTGCTTCGCCGTGCAAAAATATGTCTGACTATGACGTAACTTCACACTCACGCAATACGTGTTATGCAGATCCAAAAAGGTTATTCAATGTTAATTAGCATACCATTTGTTATGCGTCATCCTTCACATGCATTCATTAGCATTAAGGACACGGCAGATGCGCTGATCTTTAATCGAAGTTAATGAGCCTACCGTTAAGGTGTGTGTATATAAATGTATTTCAATGCAAAAAGTGGCCTTACAAAATAACATATACCATCAAACGTGTTAGAATGTATTCCGTCTAAATGTGTTTCAGAAAGTGGTTTTCTGTTGTTGTTGTTGTTGTTGTTGTGAATACTAATTCAGTACTGAAACTACATATTGATCGAATTTATATTATTTTGTATTATGCAATAATTTTACGATTTACAATAATTAAATAGTGCAATATAATGTATATCCGATCTAATTGAAATGAAAGTACTGAATTAATATTCAATCTTAAATAGCAAACGTACTTGGGTTGTTGTAAGGTTATGTATGCCTTTCTAATGTTTGAAACTCCGAATTATTTGGATTGACAGAGTCGAGGCTCTGACATTTATTTTTTTATTTATTTGATGTTTTTCGTTGTGTTGTATGTAGTATCATGTAATGTATAAGCAACTGGGCACAAACATTATAAAAGAATGGCGGATGGCTCAAACTCAAAGATTTGTATCGCCCGATAAAATTTATGGTATGTAAGTTTTGCTGAATTTCAAAAATGGTTTCAATCTATACAGTTAACCACACAGCAACGTGCCCATATCGGCCCGATGTTGGCTGTAGTATGGCACTCGGTAAGCCGATGAACGATGTCGGGCCGATTTTATAGCTGTGTTTGTTCTGAGGAATTATTTTACGCATCATTACTTTCAATTAAGCCATACGAATTTAAAGTACTTAAAGTATCATTACTACTCAAAATCAACGAACATTTCGTAAATTAATTCGTAAAATAAAGATAAACAATTACATATCATTGTTCCTAATGGCCATTTTTTCGAAATTTCAACGCCAGTTGTAGTCTGGTAAAATAGATGTTTGTGGATACAAAATGCTCGTTTTCATTATGGTTTTAACATGGCACCATTTTAGTGTTCGTGTGTCGTATCAATAGATATATTCGCAGGAAATTAACATGGAATGTATTGTGGTCACAAATAAATAATCAAAGCGCTGAAGGCACTGAATATGTTCGCTATTGCATAATTTAACACGCAATTCATTTTTCAAAATCAATCGCAAGTTTGAAATGAACACACGCCATTCAACTTTATAAAGTGTGTGTCATAGCGCACGGGTCGAGTTTTGTGTGCACTTTTTATCATCCTTATTATTTCTTAGAAATAACTAAGACAAAATAAAAACAGCATGCTTTTTGGAAGTTCTGAAAGCATAGAAAGTATGATGAAAATGGTAATGAGAACTTAATATAAAGAAAATTTGCAGTCACCAGCATGTTAAAGGAATATTTTTTCTAATATCAAATGACTATCTCACCAAGAATATAAATTCATAATGAAAGTTCCGTGTACAAAACTTTTGATTTTTGACACCATATACAAATTCAAAATATACAATAATCTTCGTATCTTGTATATGGAGGAATAAAAGTATATAAACATTGCTGTTTATGCTTTACTTGTTACCCGAGCAGTTCACACGGTGTCAACAACGCTAACTTAAACATAGGTATAGAGCACTAATGCGCTTTTAGGCGAAGCTGTTTCAGTTTTCATCTTAGTGACTTTAACATAACGCCAACAGACACGCTTGAATATTTTCAAATATTTAATAAGCTGATTCGAGATACAACCTCTGAATTTTTGCTACATCACTTCGTATGTGCTCAATTCAAAGGATGTAGCACTGTTCAGTGTAAGGAATTCCGGACTACTCTCTGTATGCTCAAACGACACAAATTGTGGCCCTGTTACAATTACGCGTTACAATCAATCTCGCAGAATTTCACTTTCGCCTCCAAGATGAGAAAACAATCATTAGCGAAATAGTATAGTGTCACGATAAGAGAAAATCGTTTAATTATCATACCACAATGTTTGCCGTACTTGGTCAGCACGTCTGGAAATCATTCCTTAATTTGTGAATAGGCTGCCATTATTAACAAGTTTGCTATTTTCAATTCAATTTTGTATCAAAAAGCATTGTTCTTAAATGTGGCATTTTCAATTCGCAATGAGATTTGTAATGACCCTCGTCATGCGAAAATGGGTCTTATCCCATATGCGCCCATCATATTAATAGCCCACTCAGCTATCCCTCCTTCTGGTAAGGAGAAAGATAACATATTGAGTGATTTTAAAGCGAACAGTATCGCCTATGGCCTGACTGCGCAAGAGCACATGTTGGGTTTAACAAACGCTTGCCGAAACGCATAAGACCCATTTTCGCATGACGGCGCTATTGACGTGTGATTTAAATGTGTCGAAAGAAAACTGCGTTTAAATCAAATATAAACATACGATATATTTCGATAGTGAAGTAAGATACTCATAACAAGGCATATGAGGACACATATGAAGTGCTCTCCCGTAGTATATTTTTTATTTACTCACACTAATGTGTGGTTTGACAATGCTAACACACATTTCATGCGGTGAATATGCAGCTTACAAGTGAAAAACACAACACAATAGTTTAATTTTTGTTTATTTGTATTTAATTATTTAGAAAAGTAAAATGCTAACTTTATTTCAAAGTCAGCGTATACACCCTTTCAGTTATTAACTGATTATAATTACCTCCCCTGAATGACGTCATCCGGGGATACCCGATTATCGACTGTAAGCAAACAAAGAGATGTCTGTTTGACAATGTGTGTTTTCAACGGTGTAAATGGACTTAAAATATGAACGAAAAGGTTTGTACTGACCTTATTATTAATAATTTATTATTTTCTTATGCAATTTTGATATTCGGTTTATAATGCTGATAAAGCAGCGGTATTGTTTTTGTCTGTTATATGTTTTCGCGAGGACGAAACGTTCAAACGAAGGATTTTTTACTGAAATAAATCCTGTTCAGAAATGTTGATATAGATTAAATAGGTGGAAATATTGACTTGTTTTATCTAAGGACATTTCGTATTCGTCAAAGTATGAACACTCGTTGGCATTTATATTTTGAAGCAACTAAAGGACGCTCGTACTGGTCTTAGTCATACCGTGCTTTTGTACCAATTGACCATTTTTTTAAATTGAAAGCCAACGGCATCCAATGCAACATATGGTTTGTTAAAAAGCTATTTGTTTGATTAGAGCTTGTACTAAGCTATACCCGGCGTAATGTGTATTAATGTGTAAAGTACAATGAATCAGTTATCATGAATGTTATGAAACAGAATTTTGTTCAACAGATTAATGACCACGACTATGCTGTCCAGTTTTACACAGCAACACCAGTATTCGACTCAAAACCGGATGGAAAACAGATTCAAGACATTACTGTATCACTCGAGAAGAAGTTGAAGGTAAATTAAATTGTTTAGTCAATTGATTTGTTTAAATAACATTTGGGAATAAAACATTTATAGACATATAATAATTAATATCAATACAAATAAAATGAAATTCTTAACCAATAGGATAAAAACACATCTTATTATTTGTTAACCACGTTTGTGGACTTTGTTATACTGATTTTAATGATCCAAAATAATTGGTAAAGTTGTTATTCACTAGATTTTTTTTAAATATTATTAGTTGATCTTCATAAAATTTCAGTCTAACAGGATCTGCTGTGTGCCCAAATGTCACACCACTGGCTAAGGATTGTTAGAAGGCCATGGAAAGCCCAGCTATCATGCATTTCCAGCTGAAGATGATCCAGTTCAAGCTGTTTGGTTGAATAAAATACGAAGAGATGAAGACAGACATTTTAAGGTCAGTTGTTAGTGGTTTCAGTAAAACTTTAAATGATTTTGTATAAAGAAAAATAAAACATGTTAAGTACTATACATTTTCATGTCAGAAAAATAGTGTTGATGTGATTCAAAAAAAGCACACATATTTATTTATTCTTTTTTTTTCTTTCAGATAAGTCACAATACGGTTGTCTGTTTTCTCCATTTTGAACGTGACTGTCTTGATGAATCTGGATTTGCTAAGCGGAGGTATCTAAAACCAGGAGCCATCCCTACACTATTCGACTGCTGGAAGGACAAACCACATCTGTTGAAGCGAATTCAAGTGGAACGTGCAATTAACAAGATTAAAAGTTTTCACATATTTGATCAGGTCATTCTGGTTTCTCTGTTTGGGATAATTAATCAAATTTGGACAGTTTGCTCATTGCTCACTCTTTTCCAAGACCCAATTATACCATGTCCTGGTGTTTAACATACATACCATTTATATGAACATTTGTTGTTCGTGTACATCATACTACATGTAGGCTAATGAAAAACCATTGGCTGTTCATGTAATATTTGTACATTTTTTGGCTTTGTATAAAGTTTTTGATAATTATCTTGATATAAGCATTGATTTAGTTACAGATTAATGCTTAAAGAGTACTTAAAGCTACACACCTTGAAATAAAGTACATGTTCATATAGATGCAATTTGAAAGTGTGCAAAATATTCATTAAATCTATAGTCTAGTTAGCAAGTAATTTATTATTTTTCAAACAGGAATAACTGCTTTTAAAACTGAAAGAAGGATTTCTATATTAAACACGATTATTTTTAACTTTTTAAAGCGCAAAAAAAGATGGCTTTCTACCTTGTTACCACCAGATATATTCTAGTTGGCATAATAAAATTAAATCTATAGCCTAGTTTAATAGCAAGTTATTTTTTTTTTCAAACAGTACTGCTTTTAAAACCGAAAGTAGGATTTCCAGACGTACACATCCATTTCGACAAACGCGATTATTTTTAAGTTGTAAAGTGCAAAAAAGATGGATTTCTACCTTGTAACCACCAGATATATTCTAATTGGCATAGATAAAATATGTCACTCATACTTAAATTTACTATGCCAAATCAGGTGTGTGGCCTTTACATAAAAATTGTATATACATCTTTTTAATCATGTTTGTTAATTTGTTTTGATTGTATGACTACTGAATAAATAATTTTGTTAATAGAAATTTTAGTTTTTTTGGGGAAATATTAGGTAAAACTAAGAAAGTCCAATGCATATTGAGACAAATCAGTACTTAAGTTCGTTTCCTGGGAAGAACCATTACTGATTCTCAATGGGGATCAAAACTGGTTGCTCCAGATTGCTCAGCAGACACCATAGCAACTATTTCACTAAGACTCTGCTACAGATTTGCGTAATCCTTTGAGTAAAAACACTTTGTAATCAATGATATAAGCTTTATTACAACAGAAATAATGCAAGATAAGCACATTTGAGTATCATAGTTCATCACAAAACAGTATGAAGTATCATTAATTGTAAGATTAATGATGAAAGACAACATGTGAAAGCTAGAAATCATAAACTAATTTAAGGAAACACAATCTGAAAATTACAAACATGCAGATACAGGTATTGCACCAAAATGAGCTGAGATCCTATGATTATATTGAATGAATAAATGTGATTTGAGGTGAATCTCACAAATACTGACACTAAAATAACACAAAATTGAATACTTTCAAATATAATTTAGATTATTTCAATACTCTTTATTTCTGATTACCGGTTTTTCATGGAGCGGAAACACTTGCATCTAACAATTGTTGAACTGTTACGTTCAGATGTCCATGTGTCGAATACATAACCGTCATGAAAAAACACATAGCCTCGTTGAAAAGGCTTTTCAACACCCAGTTTTGAACCTTTACCAGAACTTTTGGTCCATTCCAGAATGTTCATGTACGAAAAGTCTTTGAAGATCGGTCTGGTGCTTTGGGTCCATGTGCATTCTTCCAAATTAAGATGTTCTTCCGCTGTTGACACTGTTGATTGTCCTTGACAGTTCATACAGGACGACTTCTGCTTAGCTGCAAATGGCTGGTCTGGATAAGGATCCACAATTAGGATGTTATCCTGGTTGTCACTGAATTTCTTTACCCTGGAAAATATATAAAAGTAAAGATTTAAACTTTGTAACAGAACATTAAGATTTAAGGTGTTACAAAAAAAGCACTACTCCAGAGTCTGTTTCAGATACTTGTTTTCCACCTAATAAACGCCACCCCTACCTTCTTTGTGACCAAAAAATGTATAAAGACAATTTAACTAGTGGCAACCAATTTCTAATGCAGACTTAAGAGAGTAATGTAACTTATTATGTCAGGGATTTTAATTGAAGCAGAAAGCTGTGTGCCACTATGCATGTTATATACATTGTAAAGTACTATATGCTGTGTGGTCGAGTCAGGCTGACTAAACAGATAAAACTTATTTTTAACAGACTGGTTGACAGAAACATAGAAAAAAAATCACAACATGAATGTGCGTTTTTAATATAAAAAGCAGGCTTTTTCCTGGCCATTTTGGGAAAAAAGCAATTGCAGGATCGTGAATTTTTCGTTCCAAAAATCAACTGATTTGGGAAAAACTATTATAAAATAACCCTTCACAATCATTCAAATTAGATGAAAAATCATATTATTCATGGTAATGTACTTTGTTAGATGTCATTTACATATAATTGAGTTAAAATAATCATAACCTCTTCTTTCTTTTTAAAAAATTATTTTTTTCAAATTACAATTTTGGTTAGGGAATGGGTCTGTTTAACTGACCCGTAGATACACCAGGAAAAGGCCTGAAAAGGCGATATAAAATAAGTACCTCAAGCAAAGTTCGGCTTTTGTCTCATTCGATTTCACAGCTTGTCCCCGGCATTTCAACCATATTCGCAACTCTGTAACTTTGCATCTTTCTGGTTGAAGTTGCGGTAAAACAGCGCCAGGGACATCCTTGGCATACAGCTACAAAAAATAAAAAGGCAGGTTTTAAGCATTATTGCTTCTTTAGAAAAAAATCATGTTACTTATACAACATACAAAATTCATCATATTATTTTTTTAGAAAATGGTTTGAAATAAATATGATCGATACTGAATGTAGTGTAAGTTACATGTTTTTTTTTTAAGTGGCAATAATGCTTAAAACCTGACAGCTGAACTTGTATGCTTTCATGTTGGGTCTCTGTACCGAGTCAATATTTATTAGAGTGTATTTATGGTACATGACTATGTCCGGATATATTCATGCCACCAATGTGTATGTATTTGCATAATTATATTAATAATAAACTTAGGAGTATTTATTATAGTGAATTCACATTTTAAACAAAAAAACAAACCTTATGACAATCACAGTCGTGTACTGTTGTACTTTCTTTTCTGTTACAGGATCTGGTTCAGCCATGGTACTTCACTGTTTCTGAACATAGCATTTGGGATGATTCCTGAAAAAACCCACATATAATGCTTTTTTTGCAGCTGATTTTTATATTATTTCAACACGTCAGTCAAACACTCAAAGAAACAAAGGATAGTTTCGGTTTTGAAAGTTTATAAATATAGAGATTTTGGTGTAAAAAACATGAAAGTTAAATGACCCGTTCTCCTGATTGGTTTTCATTCACATTCTTCTACTTTCTAGTTCTATTTAAGAATAAAAAAGCCCCGAAATCATATAATTCCTATGATAAAATCATGATTACAAATATAAACTTTCTGAAAATAACTCGTTTTTGCTTTCTTTCAAAATTTGGCATTTTTATACAATATTTACTTTTAGGTTCCAATCCAGGTGTAATG
This sequence comes from Dreissena polymorpha, assembly GCF_020536995.1. NCBI lineage: Eukaryota > Metazoa > Mollusca > Bivalvia > Myida > Dreissenidae > Dreissena > Dreissena polymorpha. The sequence continues at coordinate 59,771,223 of NC_068359.1, forward strand.
GTATATGTACGAACATGAAATGTGTCTTGACAAAACGGAATGTTAATATGCATTTTTTCTCACTTCATCGTACTTAAAAGTAAATATACAACAAGCGATAGCTTTAATATGCGTCAATAAAATAATAAAAATAAAACATGTGTGCAACTTACGCATATATTGTGCTAAAGACGTTGATTTCTTCAGCGACACAGTAAAATTTTATTTTCTCTGGCGAATTTCTATCCCCCGTTGACGTCACATCCGGCTAAGGGACACAACTCTAACACTAGTAAAAGCGAATAACTGAAAGGGTGTATACGCCGACTACATTTTTAAAAGACATTTATTGTTATAAATATATTTAATATAATATATTTAGTTGTTTTCGGTTTTAGCGATTATAAAGCATTTTCGTGGTTGCCTATAGTATGCCTGTAGTAATTGATGAACTCATATCCAACTGTCTATGTATTGAGAACTGTGAATATAAACAAGCTAAACCTTCTACTAACCTTCTACTATTGCGTTGCTAGCACCCGTAAATACAAAAGATCGCCGCTATCTGTTGAGAACCAAAGAACGTTTTTTCCAGAAATACCCGCTGTAGTAGCATGAACGAGGTTATGAAACAGGTCATTCGTATTATTATTATAAATTGTTTGTTATATTCGGGTTTAGCGATTATGAAACATTTTTTTGTTTTTGTCTATCGTATCGCTGAAGTTATTGTTGAACTTATGTTCAACGTTTTATAAATTGAGAATATAAATAAGCGTCAACTTTTTCCCAAATCTCTCAATTTACGACCTGTACTACGTCATTGAGTTGTATGTGAGAGCGTAACCTATTGCGTTGTTATCGCCCGTAAACTTTCCTTTGTTTATCGACAGGCGCATCTATTAATAGCCTCATATCATGAATGCCAAAACACCCGCGAAAAAGAACCACGTGACCAAATAGGACGTTAAACGCAAATACCATGCGACTACGACTTTTATTATGTAAGAACGCTCCGCAATTCCTTTGAAGCCGGGGCCTTGTGATCGCTATTACGTAAAGAATTGACCTCTTAACTGAAGTAAGCAAAGGAAACGCAGCACCTAATTGACACATTCCTTCTATGTGCGAAGGCAGATTGAATTCTACTAATGTATGGTTTGCCTATTATAACACACATTATAATGCGGTAAATATGCGACTAAAAAGTAAAAAACACTATAATTAAACTTTTGTTTCGAATTAAGTTATTTAGAAACCAAAATTCCAAACCTTATTTCAAAACAGCAAGACTACATTTTTTAGAGAATATTCTTGTTATATTTAAATGTTTTTTAACAGTTTCAGCGATAATGAAACATTTTTATGTTGTCTATCGTATCCCTGTAATAATTGTTGAACTCACGGTCAACGTATTATTAATTGAGACCTGAGAATATAAACAAGCGTAACCTTATACTAGTGCGTTATTCTCACCCTTACTCCCCTTTGTTTATCGCCAGCCTCAGATTTATGAATGAGATGAGCGAAAATACTACGTCACGCAGACGCAGCAGAAAGTGGACTATTTTAATCATTCATAAACAATCTCCTCCGCGACACGTACATTACGATCATTGTTTTTTTATTCTTTTCTATAAAAAACCATTCGAAACTATTGCATTTAAAGCGGGTATAAACGATCTTGTCAAATATTTATTAATTAATATAAAATGTGTAAAAAACTTATTATACATATATTTCAATATGAACTAAAATAAAAGTTAAGAAGAACATGTGTCGAAAAATGCTAAATAAGCCAGATATTTAATTCTGAAATCGAAAACGGCTGTACAGCCGAATTCGCCAGTATGTATATCATGCATGTATGATGTGAATCTAAATTTAGTTTAACGGCTCATTTGAAATTCCTGCAGCGATATCGGTTCATACGACACACGAACACTTACTAAAAAGACGAATGCATCGGTTATTGTAGGAAAATATGTACGAATTATCTTCGTCACAATCGGCTTGGGGCGCTAATTTGTATTTGCTGTATTTTATGAAAATCGACTTAAATGTATAATTTATCTTGCATATTGTGTGTTATTACAACATATTTGTATCAATATATTACAATTTAACACATATAAAAATCGTATAATCTCGCTTTAACACGATATTAATATAATGTTTCCATTTGTGAATAAACATAATTGGAGAACTCAAACCTCTCATATAAATTATACAACTCTTTCTTCGCGCGTAGTGTAAGCGGGAATTGGGCTAATCATACCTAGGCCGTACCGACCTGAATTTTACACTAAGCACTTTAGACGGTCGCTAAAGCATTAGAGTATTTTGTATCTACAAAAATCTATGTAATCATACCACATCTAGCGTTGAAATTGTTGCTATTGCTATAAGGAACACTGATTGTTTAGGTGTTAACATTATTTTACGAAATACTTTACGAAAGTTTCGTTGATTTTGAGCGTTATAGAGACTTTAAAATTAACTAATATGTATCGTTTATACGCATTTTGATGCAACATCGACGCGATGTCTTGCAAAGACATATAAAGTTTGCAACAAGAATGATACCGGCTTTACATAGGGCCGACAAACTTATGCTGATGAACACAATATATATATTCATCTTATTTGAATTGTGTTGTAATCGTTTAAAGTGAAAACGTATTAATAAAATATTTAAAAAAAAATAACAAATAATTTAAAAAATAATTTCATATAGTTTTTTTTCATTCTATTGTGTTTTGAAATGGGCAATAAAAGGTTTTAAAAGTCATAAATTTGCTTGTTGTGTTTTGTTTTTCAAAATAGCAATACGATTAACTTCTTGTTTTCCTAATATGAAGATGATGTTGTCGTCAATATGTCTACGTGGATATTTTCGTGATTAATTTTATGGTCTAAGGTAAGCAATGGAATTTTTTTTAGGTTTTTGCTTAAATTGCGCGTATGAAGTTGTTTGTCGTTCACATTTGTGTATGCGTCATACATTTCCGCGACCGTCATAGGCCAATCGAGAACCCTCGGACAATTCCGCCATAACGGCGATCATCTGTGGTGTAGCCCAGTGTCCGAATCGTTCAGATTGCGTCATATGCATGGTGTTTTCTAAATCTGTATGCAAAGTTGTCGTTCCATGATCTGCATGTAATGTAATGTAACATTTTTGTTAAATTATCTTCATAAAGTAGAAACTTATGCAAAATGGATGGCATACTGTCGCCAACAAAGGTATTTAAATTTCAAAGTGAATTACTAACGACATTTTGACACGTTTATGTTTGTCTGAGCTTGCGTTTTCTATTAGTACAAAAAGGCAATTTTATTTTTTATTACCGCATCAGGCTATATGCTTGATGCTCGAACCGCAAAAATCATATATATGTATATATATATATATATATATATATATATATATATATATATATATATATATATATATATATATATATATATATATATATATATATATATATATATATATATATATATATTTATATATATATATATATATGAAAGGTGAACAGCCTCGTTGCGTTTAGAAAAAAACGGTCGCAGCACACGGCGGCAGTACAAAAAGGTGTGAGTAAATTAACCTATATTTTCCTGTTTTGTCATTATACAATGCTTAACAGGCCACGAAATGACGTTTGTTTAGTCGCGGATCTCCATTTTTTACTTTTTTTGTTACCGAAATACATCTGTATGAGACTGTTTATGACCGTCGTACACGCGAGGCCATAAGTTTCAGTATAATATGATGGGCTTGTTTAACCTTTAAGAAACGAAATTTAATTAGTATATATGAGCCGTGCTCTGTGAATAAGGCGTTTAATGAATGTCCGTATAGTGTCATCCCGGATTAGCCTGTGAAGTCCGAACAGGCTAATCAGGGACGACACTTTCAGCCTTTTATGATATTTTTCGTTTCAAGAAAGTCATTCTAAGCTAAAATCAAGTTTAGGCGGAAAGTGTCGTCCCTGTTTAGCCTGTGCGGACTGAACAGTATAATCTGGGACGACACGTTACGCACCTGCATTAAACCCTTTTATCAGAGAGCACGGCTCACATGTTTTCGCACAGGAACGAATGTCAAATTATCGTGATATTCAAAGAACAAGAAAACATTAAAACAATGTTCTTCCGGAGACTTTAAATAAGAGAAGTTGTGCATAAATATTTGATAGCTTTTAGTTTCATGGAGTGGGAATAAACCGCCGACAAATTCCAGAGTAACGTCAATCTGTTTTCTGCGAATTTAGTTTATTTGCCAGAGGAGCAGATGCGACTTATGTAATTTGTCGAAGTGCGAAAATGTCATTGAATTATTTTAGCTTTTTTTTACTACCTCCCTTATAATGCTCAGTAAATGGCACAGGGCCATTAAAAAAATAAGATAAGAATGCCTACAATAATTACAATAATAACATTAAATAACATGCATATTTCTTTTTTTATATGAACAATCAGTTTATAAACGCACTGCTCGTTTGCCCTTTAATAGTTTATGAAAGTATGGATGCACTTAACATGACCGAATTTACGTCAGCGTTTATTAAACGCATTATTTCACACACCTAAACCAAAAGTCGCATTGTTCGCTTGGATGTATTTCCTTCGAGAAGTTTGTTTGTAATATAGTATTTCTCTGTTTATATTAGTATATGCTTTTCTCTTCTTAGATTAGTATTTAAAATAAGTAATTTAGAAATACCTTGCAAATATTGGTACATTTGAATCAATTAAATTACGCTAAAAAAAGAAGTCGATTACAATTATTGCGTTTTCGCTAGCTAATGTTAAGTTTTGTTTGTCCTCAATATCTGTCAGCAGAGCGCCAAGACTCTAAACGTAAGAACGACGTTTGTCTCTTCCTTAATATTCTTAAGTTTTTTTTATTTCGCATGGCTAGGCTTCCTCCATTTAGTTTGTTCGGCAACCATTTCCACATTCCCTACCAAAATCTAGTCTACTATGTTAACGCTCTTCCAGATTTTAGACCAACCCATATATTTGAGTCGCGTTCTGAGAAATCTGGGCATAATGCATGTGCGTAAAGTGTCGTCCCAGATTAGCATGTGCAGTCCGCACAGGCTAATCAGGGACGACACTTTCCGCTTTTATGACATCGTTCGTTAAAAATGAAGTCTCTTCTTAGCAAACATCCTATTTGAGCGGAAAGTTTCGTCCCTGAGTAGCCTATAGCGGACTGCACAGGCTAATCTGGGACGACACTTTAAGTACATGCATTAAGCCCGGTTTTATCAGAACGCGGCTCATTTGATATCCTAATTGACAAGAAAATCCCATGCGAACGACGTGTACAGGTCGTAGAAACCGAAAAGAAACGTGACCTCGTGAGGAAGCTGGAAGCAATACAGTGGCGAGCAAACGAAAAGAACCTTTTAACCCATTAATGCCGAGTAGACTCTCCCATCCTTCATGCGGCGTCTCATCTGGGTCTACGCTGTTTGCCAAGGCCTTTTTTCTAGACGCTAGGCATAAATGGGTTAACACGGTTTAAAAAAAAGCACAGTAAGATCATTTACGGCTCCAACTTCTGGATGAGGGCTGCGCAAACTAAACACATATAGCTTTTCATCGAGAAAGCAAAGATATGCCGATGAACATCAGGATCGGCAGCCAGCAGATGTGGAGCAAATACAATAATCAGCTAACAACATTTGCCTAGGCGTCTTTATCCGTCACGTTGAGACTTATATGTCAACGTCTTGAACGCATTTATGCCTAGCAGTCCCTTAGAAAGTTACATTTAATTTAAGACCTTTGTTACTAGATTCAAGTTTTTCAGGCTTCATTTTCAGTCCTTAGTTACTGCTGAGCAGCAAACAGAATAAAACCTGACAAGCTACTCGCAGGCTGTTCGGTTTTATGCTGGTTGCAACAGCACTTTTCACTTTGCTTCGTATGGGGAAAAGGGTAAAATGCGTTCATGACCGCAGTAGTTTCCAAGTTAATATTAAAGTCGGGCGATTGTAGTCCGGATGGAGGGCCATTGTTGGTGTGGGTGGGAAGTATCCTGTGCGAACTGCACAGGCTAATCTGGGTCGACACTTACGCACCAGCATTATGTCCAGTTTTCTCAGAACGCGACTCATTTTATATCGCATTTGGTTATTGCGGGAAACTTGGTACGATAACACGAGTAACACAATTTGTTTTGTCGCATGGCATGGATAATGCTGTTTTATACGAGTGACATTGGTTATTCAATTTTTGTCGGTTCGAACGGGCTATACAGTTCAATATTTCGATTGGATTAGCATGGGTTAGTTTGTGGGGTTTTTTTATGTCCTAAAACGCAGTTTGCTGATGCTGATGGCATGAACAAAATGTGACAATTCTTATACATTTAGTTTTGTGGGTTGGAAGTATGTTTTATCAAATGACACGGGTTATACATTGTGTTTCGCCGGATGATACGGGTTATACATTGTGTTTCGTCGGATGACACGGGTTATACATTGTGTTTCGTCGGATGACACGGGTTATATATTTTGTGTCGTCGGATGACACGGGTTATACATTGTGTTTCTTCGGATGACACGGGTTATACATTGTATTTCGTCGGATGACACGGGTTATACATTGTGTTTCGTCGGATGACACAAGTTATTCATTTTTTATTATCCAATATGGCATGTCCAGATAGTTTATAGTTGTTTGCCGGAATTGGCATGGTATATTCAGTTTGGTTTTTCAGATTGCAAAGGCTTTACTGTATTATGATTCGAATGACATGTGCTTCATAGTTTGTTTTGTATGATGTCTGGACAACGCAGTTTGTTTTATCAAATTGCAAGGAACAATATATGTCGGCTATGGCATTGTTCATACATTTAGTCATTTCATTTCTCGGTTGGTATGAGTTGTGTAGTACGTTTTCTCGGGTGGCACTTGTTCTACAGTTTGTTTGGTCGGATAGCGCGGATTGTGCAGTAGTTTGTTACGGATATGGCATTGGTTATACAGTCAGTTTTTGTCGGACATGTCATTAGTTTTACAGTCCATTCTGTGGGATGACTCAGAGTATAAGGTATTTTTTGTCAGGTTCAACATGTAAAACAAAACTTAATGTCACGTAGTTTTTTTAGTAAAGTTTGTTTTGTTTATGAGTTATAAAGTATGTTTCGTTAATAACTCAGGTTGGAGCGTTTGTTTTGTAAGATAAAATGTGTTTTTTTTAATAGATGACACGGGAAGCCATTGTTTGAATGTCACGGGTTACTAGTATACACTCACTTTTTGCATGACGTGGTTAATACGACTTGCTTGTGGGAAGGCATCGTTTTTCCGAATAATTTATTCAGATGATATTACAAGTTATCCAGTATGTCTTGTCAAATAACATTTGTTATGCATCTTCAATATCACTTTTCTTGCAATGATAACTGAGTTGGTATTCTAAATGTTTAAATAATAACTACCACCTGAATTTTAGTTTCAACTTATTGATAGATGTGTATTTTATCCGATAGAGTCGTAAAATTATTTCTTGCTTGTTTCACGTATTTTGCTTTCAATGTACTTATAGTTAAATTATAGTTAATTAGAAGCTCGTTATATTGTATTGTAATGTCCCTGGTGGAAAAAATTGCCTCCACTTTGTTCTATGTTCCGCTCATTATGCCGCGAATATGAACAGCATCAACGATTGATTCACGTTTTTGCCAATATTCAATAAACATATTTCTAGTGTTCTAACTATTAAACAGTGCGATGCGTACTAAAAAGTCAAGTAAACAGCCAAGTAAACAAGAGTTATACATATATCAGCAACTTTGTCTGTGAACTAGATCAATGCATATTTTAAACACGCGAATATGTGTCACACGGGTTGTGAACAAATGCAGATATGTGAGAGACAAGCATGAGGGCATACCTCACGTTACACAATGTAGCATATAAAATGTTTGACTAACACAAAATCTGTATTTGGCTTTTGAAGGGGGTTGGGTTGCTAAGGTAACACGTTCGGGTGGGTTGGGCGTATTCAGGGAGGATGGTTGTAGCAAGTGTGAGTGGGAAGTTAGTGTGGAGGTGCAGTATGGTGGCTAGGTTTAAGCTCGTGTGACTGCAGTGTAGAGACGTCGGGTTTGGTTTTGTTTGGGTAGGTTAGGCTAGTTTGTAGCTTGATTGACTGGAGCCTGGTTTAAAAAAATGCACGCGCCCACAAATAGTAAACAAAACACGAGTTGTATAATTTAAAGAACGAAAATAAGGAATTAACGATATTTAGTGTTTTACTGTTTTTAATTTGTTAGTAATACGGAACATATTTGAGATATATACACGTATATATACAAAGAGTGAGAGGGGGAGGGGGCGTGATACACAATCAGCTGTTTTTTGTTAACATTTAGTGATTGGTTCCACGCATATTACGACTCTTACCATGGTATTTAATATAATTGGAAACAAGATCGCCCAGCCAATCAAATATCGCGTTACAATTATTTGTGTCTACATATGGCTGCCGTAAAATCTTCAATAACGCAACGAAACTTGTTGTTTTTCGTTTTCTTAACAAAAAAGGCTGAAATTACAACACGATCGGTGTCTGATGTAATGCATTGAAGTTAATGTTCAAAACAAGGGCTGTTTGTAAAACATGCATGCCCCCCATATGGGCTGTCAGTTGTAGTGGCAGCCATTGTGTGAATACGTTTTTTGTCACTGTGACCTTGACCTATGGCCTAGTGACCTGAAAATCAATAGGGGTCATCTGCCAGTCATGATCAATGTACCTGTGAAGTTTCATGATCCTAGGCGTAAACTTTCTTGAGTTATCATCCGGAAACCATTTTACTGTGTCGAGTCACCTTGACCTTTGACCTAGTGACCTAAAAATCAATAGGGGTCATCTGCGAGTCATGATCAATGTACCCGTGAAGTTTCATGACCCTAGGCGTAAGCGTTCTTGAGTTATCATGTGGAAACCATTTTACTGGTTCGAGTCACTGTGACCTTGACCTTTGACCTAGTAACCTGAAAATCAATAGGGGTAATCTGCGAGTCATGGTCAATGTACCTATGAAGTTTCATGATCCTAGACGTAAGCGTTCTTGAGTTATCATCTGGAAACCATTTTACTGGTGCGAGTCACTGTGACCTTGACCTTTGATCTAGTGACCTGAAAATCAATAGGCGTCATCTGCCAGTCATGATCAATGTACCTGTGAAGTTTCATGATCCTAGGCGTTAGCGTCCTTGAGTTATCATCCGAAAACCATTTTTCTGTGTCGAGTCACCGTGAACTTGACCTTTGACCAAGTGACCTGAAAATCAATAGGGGTCATCTGCAAGTCATGATCAATTTACCTATAAAGTTTCATGATCCCAGGCGTAAGCGTTCTTGAGTTATCATCCGGAAACCATTTTACTGGTTCTAGTCACCGCGACCTTGACCTTTGACCTAGTGACCGGAAAATCAATTTGGGTCATCTGCGAGTCATGATCAATGTAACTATGATGTTTCATGATCCTAGGCGTAAGCGTTCTCGAGTTATCATCCGGAAACCATTCGGTGGACGGACCGACGGACGGACCGACCGACCGACTGACCGACCGACCGACATGTGCAAAACAATATACCCCTCTTCTTCGAAAGGGGGCACATTAACACAGGTCAAATGTGATATAACGAAATTTGAAGGGGACAAATACCATTTTTATTGAAATTGTATTGTGCACACCTTTGTCCAACTTGCATTTTTACGTTGATTGTGTTTACATATTTGCATGGATGCATACCAAAATAATTTCAAATCAATTGGGTGGGATTTTTTTTAGCATATAAATGTGTTGTCTACCGATATTCAGTGTCATATTTGCGTTGTATATATATAGTATGTGTAACATTTTTAATGTCCCTGTTGTATATACACAATACTTTGTGTTGGATGCCACGGGTTACACAATACTTTGAGTTGGATGCAACGGTATACACAATACTTTGAGTTTGATGCCACGGGTTACACAATACTTTGAGTTGCATGCCACGAGTAACACAATACTTTGAGTTGGATGGCACGGGTTACACAATACTTTAAGTTGGCTGCCACGAGTTACACAATACTTTGAGTTGGATGCCATGGGTTACACAATCGTTGAGTTTGATTGGGGGATTGTATGCTTGTCTTGTGAAATAACATGACTTACGCAGCTTCAATTTCGATTTAATAGAACGAATTACGAATGTGTTATTCTGAATGCTAAACAACAAAAAAGACAGGGTGCCGACTGTTCGGGTATGCAAAAACACACTGGGTGCAAATTGTCCGAATGCCGATTGTCCAGATACCACTAATGTCACCTGCGTTTTAGCTTTCACTCATTGAATAATCATGTGTTTTATCCGATATAGCGTCATTAGTCTAGCATTGTTGTTTGACTAAAGTTACCTTCTTATGAATCTTACATTACTATTTAATAACAATTTTTCTCGCTTCCATTGTAAGGACCATGATGGAAAAAGAGACTAATGCCTCTCTCATGCGCTAATATGAACAATGTGAACTCATGCGATCTAGCTATCGATCGCTCTTTATTTTCTGTTGTAATGTACTTTGAATGCAAACTAAAAAATATGTCTAGCGTTCTATTTATTCAACAGGGCAAAACGTGATTCATTATTCGAATTATGTCATGCGGTATTCGATCTCACCTAGATTGTCATCAGGCCCGTAGCCAGGGTTTTGAAAAGGGGGTTGCGAATTTTGCCATCAACGATTGTTATTGAGCAACGACGTTGCGAAGAGGGTAGGTGCGGGAGAGGCTGCCCCCCCCCCTCCCTCCTGCAATCGGGGAGTTTGGAGGTACCCCCCCCCCCCCCCTCGAAAATTTTGAAAATGAAACTTATATATGATCCTGCATTCTGCTGATTTTTAATCTGTATTCAGAGACTGAAGTTATAGAGCATTTTTATATGAAATTTCATTTTCATTGACCATACTCAGTGACTGATAAAAAAAAATTGGGTGAATGCACCAAACGCACCCCTACCCCCTGGCTACGGGTATGGTCATTATTTTAAACGGCTGTTTCAAACGACATTTAATATTTTATGTGATGTATTGGTAATGGATGACAGCGTATCGGTCACGTTTAATAACAACAGCGGAAAAGCGTGATCGGAAAAGTGGTTTCATATTTATTTATTTCAAAAGTAAACCAATGGGATCTTCAAAAATGATAAAATATTTTGATTCCGATTAGAAGTGTGTTTACATATAATTCACATGTAGATCAAGATGACAAATGGGACAAAGATCTTAGATTTACTAGAAGATAGACTCCGCGACATTAACTTGAATAATCACATTTGAATAATTACGATTCGAATATCATGACATCAAAACAAAATTATTGCAATCTACTTATATATTTGATGTGTATGAATAAAACAATAATTAAACATAAAATAAGAAACCATGATAAGGTTAGTTGAACTCTATTTATTTTAGTTCGATCGCATCGAAAGCACTTCTAATTATTTAAAACGCTCTCCATTCCGTTTCCTGGGACAAGAACCAGTACTTTGTGACTATGGGGGACATCTAAAGAAAGCTCTCGCAGTAGGGATCGAATGCGTGACCTCCCGATCGCAAGGTGGACACCACATCCACTTCGCCAAGGCAAACTTATTAAACATAAAACGGTATGCCTGTTGGAACTGTATTGTAAACATGTTATATTACAATATTCTTGAGTTGAATAAGTCCATCAGTACCTTAATACATATTAAAATAAACCATTATTCCTATCATGACATGAAACACAGGTATTATGCTCATACTATGCAACTGTATCGTAAAATTGAACTACCCTAACGAACAGATACATAATTATCCCAGATAATGCCTCAGTCACAAATAATCCGGTCGCAGGCCGATGTGTCCGATCTCCAGGCATCGGGAAGACTGGACACGTCGGAGCCGTCCGCCGTCCGATGAGTGACAAAATTTAAAACCTCAGTCACAAATAGACACCGATCACCAACCGATCAGCGTCCGACATTTTTTCCGCTACTCGGGCTGGCGCCGGCCGATGATCGCACGCACATCGTGTCATTTTGTAGCATCCGGCGGCATCCGGATTAATTTTTTATATCACAGTTTGGAAAGGAATCGAGTTTAGAGAGAAAACAGATCGGACGATCAACGAACGGTTATCGCCCGGCGTGCGCCCAACATCGATTCATTGTACGCGTATCATAACGAGCATCGTCCGGCGTCCGTCAGGAATCGTGCAGAGGCCCTCCGGCAATCAGACGGTCGCCGGCCGATGTATATGCCTCTGGGAAATACCTTTACTTTTGCCGATACACGTTCAATGATATCGGGCGACATCCAATTGTAGTCTTTCTCTTTAATGTTCAGTACAGTTAAAAAAAAAAATTATGATAAAAAGAAGTTTATTTAACTCGTACCATATTCCAAAGTTTTCATTCTTTGCATAAAAAAATGAATTCGATATTAGTTGCATTAGCATTAGTATTATTCCTTTTCTTAAATTTAGGACCAAGTTGGAAATCGCCCCATCGGTGCAAAAAGGTACTATGTACATTCTAATTTCACTTCCACGTGGTACTATGTACATTCTAATTTCAATTCCACGTGGTACCTTTTTACACCAATGGGGCGAAATAAACAAAATAGTCCACGAGTTGTGTCAAGCTGACCCTTGTTAACCCAAAATGCCAAAAATATGCGCACTCTGGATCAGCAGACGATTTATTGCTTAAATCTGCCTATCTTACGGAGAAGTCCGGAGATTAACAATAAAGGTTCGGAAGAATGTGTGTCATGTCATCGTGCCTCAGAATGTTCAGATTCCTTGGCTCGAGATCTGTGTGTACTCAATCGTTCTATTTTTACAGCAAAAAAAGCTTACATTTTTGTTATGTTTCCAACAGGCCAGACGGAGCTTTAGTAACGCGAGGCTATGATTTCCCTTTATGTTTTCATGTCTAGAAATTGGATATGGTGAATGGCTAATATGTGCCGCTTTCGTCGTACAATTTATGTTTTCGTAACCCGATCTTCAATATACAACATGATAAGTGTGTCTGGCAGCCTTGAACATGTTTATTATTAGTGAGCATGTTTGTTTGCGAGAACAAGAACTTGCAAAGTAGTTCAGCGAGGAAGCGTGATCAACCATAGTTGTAATGTGTAGAATTTGTCTTTATAGTTCATTGATTAAATGGGCTAAAATGAAATTTCTAACTAACATACATCTAAACTGTACATCGAATGAAGTGTTGTAAAGTCTTTGTTAACAAAACAATTAATGTACTAACAACACGTCATTCGTACATATAGATGCAAAATATCTATCATAAATAAGATTGATAAATTCGGCTACCATTAATCAACCCACTCGAAACGCTTTCTGCCGTCATATTACTTTTTAATTCAAATTACGACTGATAAATTGCCGGTAAATGATACATCAGTAAAATAGTTTAATGGTCCCAGTTTGATTTATTGCGACCTCAAAGAGAACCATTTTATCACATAATCTTAGCGCATGATCGTAAGGTAACGAGTTGAGACAAAAGTGTTGCGAGTACAACGAGGTCGTAAAGAGAATAATTTTCAATAATGTTCATTATAAGAAGAAAAATATTTGAATATGGCTTTGACCCGGAATCGAATCTGAGACTAATGATTTAGGCGTCCAGTGTTTTACCACTAGACAACCACGCCTTATATTTCGCGACATATGTGACGAATATTATAACCATTTCCTTTACGAAATATTGTACGAAATTTTCGTTGATTTTGAGTAGTAATGTTACTTTAAGATATCCTAATTTTACCAAACTGATATACCTGTATGTATAAAAGTGTTGTTCCGCACACAAGATATTTGTTACCGTTGTCGGATAATACAAACCAAATCGCAATCCCAGTTTACAGCCATTTTCCTGGTCAACACTTTCTCCTATCAAAGCCTTTCGCTGGGTGAACCGGTCAATATCCGAACTGATGGTCAGTTTGGGTTCAAATAAGGGCGAGCGTGAACCGGACACTGAGGTCAAGCCGCCATCTGTTATTGAGAAATTACAAGGGATCAGTTGTCCGTAACCGAAGCGTAACCCTGGACTCCTCATTACACTGCGTAACACGGCGACCTTTGTCCTCATGTTGAACTGACCCTTTGGGTCATGGGTAGCTCAGACCCTGGTCGGACAGCGGTCATATAGGGTCACGGGCCTCGTATTTGTCTGAAAAGAAACTGGTTTGCAATAACGCTGTATTTACGCGCGCTTTTACTTGCTTTTCTCATTTAATTAATTGGAACTACAACACTTCTTTTAAAAATAAATTTATATATATTTTAAGAGTATTTTAAAGTCATCATTTAAAAACATTTTTTTTATTTACTGAAAACTTTTTATGCAATACTATTACGGAGATGTAAGGCATTCAATTGCTTTATTCTGACGAGCAACTCAAATGCGCCATGAATGAAATACTCAGTTGTAAGTCACTTTATTCGACCAGCATGCGACTCAACAGTTCTTTGGTTGGTAATGTTAAGCAGATTATTCAATACTTAAATATTCAACTAGATTATGTGAATATTATATCACATAACAATGCATGACTAATGTAAGTGTTCACATTGATAATATCGATGTGTTTTGGCTGGCATTTAACGTTCTTCGCAAGAACACCGTGCTCGAGAATCTTTTTCTTTGTTCTAATTACATGTGTGTTTTAAACGTTTTATAATATAACAATACTTTATAGCAGTATATTAATGTACCCATTAAAACAAACGGATATACCATGAGATTACAACTTTGTTTTAAACTCAGGGATTACATTTTATCTTGTTTTTTGCAAACATCTAGAAAATCATTTGACAATTAGTGAATATTATATTTTGATGAACTATAAAAGCTCAGTGCAAATTCCAAGGTTAATCAACAACGTTTCGTAAATAAAACCAGTACGTACAAATATTGATATTAACGATCAACAAACCAAGGGGTAATCTGCAATACCATCGGTCAATAGTGGTCACCTCTCGGGAGAAGAATGCAGCGGTCAGTCAAAGGTAATTGGCGGCCAAGGCCACTGAAAAGACCTTTGCTTTGTTTATCACCGGCTTTGACCACTTATCGAGGGTCACTAGCGGGTTATCTAAATCCCGAGGTTAGTCATTGTGACACGGACTTCGCTTGAGCATACGTTCACGTTTTAACGGAGATTATTTAATGCTTTATCATCGGGCGGAGGTGTTTGTTAAATGTCGAATAAATGACCACTCGCATAATATGTACATAACCTGGCCTCGTGACTATTACCTGTTTCATGTCTCCTTTAAGTATCGTCAATATTTAGATCGTTACGTACAAGGATATAAAAAACGTACCATAGACTTGATCAGCGTCGTGCGAAAACGGATCTTATGAGTTACCCTTTCCACTTATGAGACCAAAAAACTGCCCTTTCTTGAATTGTGTGTGCATCGTGATTTGATGAGACTGCATATGCAATAAAACCCATTTTCCTACGACGTAGCTCGACTTATTTGAAATTCTCGAAAGAAGAAGTTTACATATTAACTTAAAATAAATTTCCCATTCTTTTTGGAGTATTCCAAGTAGTTTGACCATCCTCCACACATGACTCATATAAGAACTTCCTGTTGACCATGATATGAAAAAATTATCACATGCCATACCCTGTTTCACTTATATTTTAAGCGTTTTCATGGGCTTAGTTTTCGTTCGATTGATCAATCGCATTTTGTTAATTTGCTGAAATGACGTTGCATCGTAAAATGACGTCACAAAATATAAACAACATTCGGGATTTGTCATTATGTTTGCGTTAATATTTATTTAATTAGGCCATTTAAAAGCATGTGATAAAAAAGATCTGGCACTCGTTGTCATTTCATACCATATTTTATTTAACTCGTCCAGGAAATTCGTTAGTAAGGCTCGCTTACTTACAAAATTCCTGAACTCGTTTAATAAAATATGGTATGACACCTCGTGCTAGATCCTATATATATCAGGCAATGTTATATCAGGTAGATATCAATGCGGTGGTATGATAAAAAAAATATCATACCACCGCATTGATATCTGCCTGATATAACGTTGCCTGATATATTTTTATATCATGGTCAACCGGAAGTTTTTATCCCAGTCATGTGTGGAGGAAGTAATCATATTTGGAGGAAGTAATCATTTTTATTAAAATCGAATCAGATTCCACAAAACAAACAAAATCGATACCAAGATGTAATTCATTTTCAACACAAAGTACAACACAAACAGCAAAACACATGTTTTACAAAGAAAGCGCAAGTGTTCATGACGTCATTATTAACACGTCATACGACAAAAATCATAATCTTTCCCGCTAAACATGCAGCTATTTAGCGATTTTTTCATTATTCCTTTAACATCCGGGAATAAGACGTATGATAAACAGAAAATCAGGTTACCGTCTGACCTTTTGTAATATATCTGGCTAGGCACGAATATTATGATTATAGGTGCTACCTAATTTACGGGCAAAAGCTTTTTAAGTTTTTTTGATAACCATGTATTATTAATAAATATATGGACATGATTGTGTTCAAAATATGATAATTGTTGCAATAATTTAGTAATGCATCCAAAAAAATCAATCTTAAAACGAGTTACATGTTCCAAGCTTGAAGATCTAGCATCTTATATATTTTTTTGTTTTCTAGCCACAGGAATTTATAGCTGGTTCGGTGTCTGTGGTATAGTGGATGGGGTGTCTGCTAACTGGCTTAGTCACTGGGAGGTCTCTGTATTGATCCTTTAAGTGGGAGCATTCTTTAGATAACCCTAAAGACATACTATGGCGTACCATTTGGGTTGAAAGTCAAGATGACCTACACGTTAAAAAGAGAAATGTACGTCGAAGTACAATAAGTACGTCGACATGAATATAAAATACACTTCAAAGTATATATTTGTACGACAAAGTACAATTTGTACTTCGACATACATGTTTGTACTTCTACGTACACATTTTCTGAACAGCCAATCAAAACACTAGTCTCTTGAGCCGCTTTTCCTTCAGATTTATTCATAATAAATGTTTAAAACTTTAGTTGAGGACAAAATGAATAAAAATATCAGAATGGCAAAATAACGTCACATAGAAGTTTCAAGTATTTAATGCATTGAAATAGATTATATACAAATTTGAAGAAGATTCAATTGTTACCTTTTTAAAATTAAAACTGTTCAGCATATTGTGTGTCTGAAATGATCATGCGGGGCGGAGTATCACGACCGTCCAGCGCATTACTGTGTTGGAAATTCCCAACGGTAACCAGTTACCAAGCATTAATGGGATAAATAATGTATTATAAACTCCCCGTTGGTGGTATTTTGTGATAACCATAACTTGCATAAGTCAGAGGTTAATTCCGCCACGCCAGGTCAATAAATACGCACAATATCTATGAGTTAGCGGTCGACAGTCGCATAATTTGGTATAAATTATAATAATAATAATGTTTCATAAATACGCACAATATCTATGAGTAAGCGGTCGATTGTGGCATAATTCGGTATAAATAATAATAATAATGTTCAATGTCAAAAATTTCTAAAAGCAACAGACGTAAGGTGTCTTCTGATTGGCTAACACTCAAGGGTCGGTGAAAATTGTACGTCGAAGTACATTTCTCGATCTACTTAGTAGGTCTTGCAGACTTTCGACGTCATGGTACGTCATATAGACACTAAGTACTGGTCCTACTCAGGAAACAGTTTGTTTCATCAAATGTCTCGATTCAACTTGACAGCTTGCTAAAGCAGTTGCATTTAGCATACAGTACACTGATTTAACATAATCAAAATCATGTGATGTGTCAAATCAATTTTGATTGACAAATTTGACAGGATTTAATCATTTTTGTTTAATCCAATAAGTTTTAGACTGTCAAATAACACACACTACGTATTGAAAGCCATACCTGGAGCTTTCGTCTGTATATCACTGACTTCATCAGAAGAATGATTTCTACTGTTGGGAAACGTTAACACCACTAATTGTCTTCTTATTTATTATCAATGTATAATTATGTGTAACAGCATAACAACATACTTGATTCGCAATTAAAATATTTAATCACTTCAGATATCTTGCAGGTTTCTAATTTTCTTTCGCAAACTATTGTTGAATAGTTTAAATTTTGTCGCCACTAAAAAACTAGCCATTTTGTAGCAATTCTAAAATCACAGTCTAAACTGCATACACTTAGCTCTATAGTTACAATATGAATGCAAATATTAGAATGCATCATGTTATATCATCCATTTTTTTTTATTTAAACATTCAAATAATACATAACACAGTACATATATAAAAAGGTATGTGGTATTGTGTGGAGATACAAAACACTTCACATCATTTATTTGCACATAAAATAATAGTTACAAAATAAGTAAAACATTTATCATGGATTAACAAGTAACAACCAATTTATTAATTACACAATAGAACGGAAATCATATTAATTACATTATGCATTTACTAAACAAGCTATTTGCTACTGTTTAGAATTACACTATCTTACTAAAAATGATCACAGGTACTTAGTGCTTTTACATACTTGTGGTAAGTTTTGTATTACTAGTTTGACAATTATCGGCAGACACTTGTCGATATACAGACAAAATTTGCATGGGAACTTCCTTTTTTTTCAGCATAATTGCCTTCAAATTGTTAATTTAACAACCCTTTGACATTGTTTGCACATCTGATCTTATTATACAATAGCTGATTTTTGTTTATAGATAGACATATATAGACTTTTCAAAGTTCTATAAAAGTTCACACATGTTCCATCCAAGTAAACAAGCAGAACCAATAAAGATCACCACAGATAATAACTGTGTGTATAGCTTGGAAATTTGATAGATCAGGAATCCCTCCTTTGTTGATTTCTGTAAACCAAAACTGTCAGTTTTGCTGGATAGAATGGCTTGTATGATGCTCAGCTCTTGCCTTCGGCTTCGCAGAACAGCTTCTAAAAACGGAAAACCAACAAATATCTTAAAATTTGATCAATAATGCAGACAATTTATAAATGTCTTGTTTTTTGTTGATTTCGAATCTGGAAGATTTTTTACTTAAGATTGTAGTACGAAAATCCAACGGTATCGGATTTTGTGGTTTTAGGCCTAAACTAATTATAGTGATATGTAACCTTTCGGGATATCGGTAAAGTGCGAGCAGACGAGGTGTAAATACGTTAAAAATTAAAGCTAAAAGACTAAAAAGTTAGATCGGAATATCTTTAAATTTTGTGAATAAATGTGTTTCTGGTGGATAACAACGACAACTTACCAGAATATTGCTCATAATCACACGTAAAACGTCTTTCTGAGACATTGTGTACACACCGGTCTTACTCACAATAACGAAGTGACGTCACCATCTATGTATAGAATGCTTTCTGAGAGCGAATGAAAATGCGTCACATATTCTGACAAATAAACAGTAGGGTGTCGTTATTGAAATACCGCGAGAATACTGGAAGAATAGAGATGCCAACTATAATGTTTAAAACAAATAATTTTTTAACAAGCGTTTGTGATTTGTCAGGATAATAATAACAATAAGATATCGAAAAGATCAAAGCAAATAAATTCGACAGAAATCTAAGATTCGGCAATATATTTAAGACGGGTTATGTTCACTTAAATTGTGTTTGGTAAAGACTGTAACTATATGTAGTGAACCAGTCTTCGGCTTATACTCACTGAAGAAGAGCATTCAGGGGAGATAATTGAGTAATGACTTAATTCTGGAACGGTTGCGAAGAAAAACAAATAATGCGAGAATATTTAGTGCGATTCGCTACACAATTATGATGTCATTGATATAACTTTTCCTGAGGTATGTATTTACATGTGATTTAGCATATGTCAAAGTGTTTTTGATTTGTTCAAGGCCATAAATAGCATCGCGAAAATATATGTCGCGTGGCAAATTTTTTTGAGACGTATCCATATGTGGTATTCTTATGTAATTTTATGTCTAAATTCCCATATGTATGAACGGTCAACGCCCGCTTCGCGGGCTTTTGCCCGTATTATTCTAAGCCTTGCCTGATTCATTGCAAAAAGATCAGGCAGTAACATGTTATTCTCTATATATCTCTCATAAAGATTGTAAATACTAAAAACTGTCAACGTATACATACAAATCGTGTTCTAGTTTTAGGTTGCGCAGCCGAAATGCAGTCCAAAATTAAAACTTTACCTGTACTGCGTTGGTTTAAATCTCCGTGGTTTTAATTGACCGTTTCAAGGCTGTGATCCCAGTTTTGTCCGTGAGCGTGCGTAAATACGTGTGCGTGTGTGGTCTTGTGCGTGTATTTCTACTGTTGAAATCGGTTCCGTGTCTTAAATTAAGGACCAAATTGTATAAAAAAAGTTTCTCTCCTGGTGTTGCAGCTGAAGTTTCACTCAATGTGTAATTGCTTTTTATTAACAAAATCAGCTTCATCAGTTGTTTTTTTTGTACATCCAAAATCTGGTGTAAGATCTAACTTTGCGTGAGTAACTTCTTAAAGCGGGTATATACGATTTTTATATGTGCTGAATTGTAAAATATTGATACAAATATGTTATAATAACACACACTATGCAAGTAAAATGATACATTTAAGACGAATTTCATAAAATACAGCAAGTACAAATTAGCGCCCCGAGCCGATTGTGACGAAGATAATTCGTAATTATTTTCCTACAATAACCGACGCATTCGTCTTTTTTGTAAGTGTTCATGTGTCGTATGAATCGATATCGTTGCAGAAATTTCAAATGAACCGTTAAACTAAATTTAGATTCACATCGTACATGCATGATCTATATGCTGGCGAATTCGGCTGTACAGCCTTTTTCGATTTCAGAATTAACTATCTGGCTTATTTAGCATTTTTCGACACATGTTCTTCTTAACTTTTATTTTAGTTTATATTGAAATATATGTATAATAAGTTTTTTACACATTTTATATTTATTACTAAATATTTGACAAGATCGTATATACCCGCTTTAACTACGCGCACTTACTATTAATACATTTTATTCATCACGTTCTGCACTTGAATTCCAGTACACAAAGCGGATACAGATTAGTGATTATCGGCCGAATACAACTTGCGTCATGCTTTCGTCTTTCATTCAATATACCATTTCGGGATGGCATTGAACTTTGCCGCGGATCAATAAGTGTTGAAAGACAAGGTGAAGTCAAAGAAACCGCGTGACGTTCTTACCAGGTGCAATATAGATTTAATATAGATTTGAAACCTAGCGCAGCGTATAAGACGCAAATGAAGTACACCAATAGTAGGTGTATGCCATTACGATTCATAACCAGTGAACCTGGTGGGTGTTTTTGGGTGTTTGGGGTGTTTTGCAAACCAGTTTGACGTAGTTTAGTTCAAAAGCAAACGCATGATTATTTCTTACTTTTTTGTGATGAGGGGTGCAAAATTTTGAGATGATAATTGTTTATTATGTTCACATAATTATGTTTCTATGGTAAATAATTAATTTCCAGGCTTGCATTATTATAGTTCAAATGCATCTTTGAGCCAACATTGGTTTTCTTGTAAACTGAAGGCATCTGTGCAAGGATCTAACGGGAGTACTTATCGATGGACAGTTTATCTCATGACTATTGTAGCAAGTTAGTTCTGGGAAACTGGGCTCAATGCATGTTTGTGATCTGTCGTCCCATATAAGCTTAAGTAGCATAAGCTAATCACCGACAGGCTAATCAGGACCACACAGGCTAATCAGGGCCACACAGGCTAATCAGGGCCACACAGGCTAATCAGGGCCACACAGGCTAATCACGGCCACACAGGCTTATCAGGGCCACACAGGCTAATCAGGGCCGCACAGGCTAATCAGGGCCACACAGGCTAATCAGGGCCACACAGGCTAATCAGGGCCACACAGGCTTATCAGGGCCACACAGGCTAATCAGGGCCACACAGGCTAATCAGGGCCACACAGGCTAATCAGGGCCACACAGGCTTATCAGGGCCACACAGGCTAATCAGGACCACACAGGCTAATCAGGGCCACACAGGCTAATCAGGGCCACACAGGCTAATCAGGGCCACACAGGCTAATCAGGGCCACACAGGCTAATCAGGGCCACACAGGCTAATCAGGGCCACACAGGCTAATCAGGGCCACACAGGCTAATCAGGGCCACACAGGCTAATCAGGGCCACACAGGCTAATCAGGGCCACACAGGCTAATCAGGACCACACAGGCTAATCAGGGCCACACAGGCTAATCAGGGCCACACAGGCTTATCAGGACCACACTGGCTAATCAGGGCCACACAGGCTAATCAGGGCCACACAGGCTAATCAGGGCCACACAGGCTAATCAGGGCCACACAGGCTAATCAGGGCCACACAGGCTTATCAGGACCACACAGGCTAATCAAGGCCACACAGGCTAATCAGGGCCACACAGGCTAATCAGGGCCACACAGGCTAATCAGGGTCACACAGACTAATCAGGGCCACACAGGCTAATCAGGGCCACACAGTCTAATCAGGGCCACACAGGCTAATCAGGGCCGCACAGGCTAATCAGGGCCACACAGGCTAATCAGGGCCACACAGGCTAATCAGGGCCACACAGGCTAATCAGGGCCACACAGGCTAATCAGGGCCACACAGGCTAATCAGGGCCGCACAGGCTAATCAGGGCCACACAGGCTTATCAGGGCCACACAGGCTAATCAGGGCCACACAGGCTTATCAGGGCCACACAGGCTAATCAGGGCCACACAGGCTAATCAGGGCCGCACAGGCTAATCAGGGCCACACAGGCTAATCAGGGCCGCACAGGCTAATCAGGGCCACACAGGCTTATCAGGGCCACACAGGCTAATCAGGGCCACACAGGCTTATCAGGGCCACACAGGCTAATCAGGGCCACACAGGCTAATCAGGGCCACACAGGCTTATCAGGGCCACACAGGCTAATCAGGGCCACACAGGCTAATCAGGGCCACACAGGCTTATCAGGGCCACACAGGCTAATCAGGGCCACACAGGCTAATCAGGGCCACACAGGCTTATCAGGGCCACACAGGCTAATCAGGGCCACACAGGCTTATTAGGGCCACACAGGCTTATCAGGGCCACACAGGCTAATCAGGGCCACACAGGCTTATCAGGGCCACACAGGCTAATCAGGGCCACACAGGCTAATCAGGGCCACACAGGCTAATCAGGGCCTCACAGGCTAATCAGGGCCACACAGGCTAATCAGGGCCACACAGGCAAATCAGGACCACAAAGGCAAATCAGGGCCACACAGGCTAATCAGGACCACACAGGCTAATCAGGGCCACACAGGCTAATCAGGGTCACACAGGATGTGTGACCAATCAGGGCCACACAGGCTAATCAGGGCCGCACAGGCTAATCAGGGCCACACAGGCTAATCAGGGCCACACAGGCTAATCAGGGCCACACAGACTAATCAGGGCCACACAGGCTAACTGGGCCACATATGCTTATCAGGGCCGCACAGGCTAATCAGGGCCACACAGACTAATCAGGGCCACACAGGCTAATCAGGGCCACACAGACTAATCAGGGCCACACAGGCTAATCAGGGCCACACAGACTAATCAGGGCCACACAGGTTAATCAGGGCCACACGGGCTAATCAGGGCCACACAGGCTAATCAGGGCCACACAGACTAATCAGGGCCACACAGGCTAATCAGGGCCACACAGACTAAAGGGTCACACAGGCTAATCAGGGTCACACAGACTAATCAGGGTCACACAGGCTAATCAGGGCCACACAGACTAATCAGGGCCACACAGGCTAATCAGGGCCACACAGACTTATCAGGGCCACACAGACTAATCAGGGCCACACAGGTTAATCAGGGCCACACACGCTAATCAGGGCCACACAGGCTTATCAGGGCCGCACAGACTAATCAGGGCCACACAGGCTTATCAGGGCCACACAGACTAATCAGGGCCACACAGGCTAATCAGGGCCACACAGAATAATCAGGGCCACACAGGTTAATCAGGGCCACACGGGCTAATCAGGGCCACACAGACTAATCAGGGCCACACAGACTAATCAGGGTCACACAGGCTAATCAGGGCCACACAGGCTAATCAGGGCCACACAGGCTAATGTGGGACGCTTTTCGCCTTCTGTGAATTGTCGTTACGCAGATACTTACACTAATAGAAAAACTCGTCAAACACACAAATTCTCGGAAGTGATGAACCTTTGCAGCCTGCTTTGGCTAATCTGGGACTACATTGTATACTTAAAGTGATATTATGGGCATCTAACAGTTTATAGGTGTTTATATTTGATGTTTTCACTTCATATACACTTGTATTTGTGAAGGCAGCATCAACATACTAAAACATTATCCCGGAAAGAGAAAAATAATGCATTTGAATATCAACCGTACTTTCGTTTGACAACTGATCATGCATGTACGATGTGATACTAAATTTAGTTTTAGTGCAGATTCGTTCATACGACACAAAGACACAACGACACAATTTCGTTTTACGGATCATTTCGGCTTACAGGACTGGGTGGGTCGCGTAAGAATATCGAATATAAAATATATTTTTATAAACAACTGGTAGCAAGATGAGTTGCAGATAATAGGTCAGTAACCACATTTTAACTAACTCTTTTACCTGTTAATTCTGTTCAGCTCAATTCAACAGTGAAAAATGCCCATAATATCACTATAACGCACATAAATTAGGCCCGATGTTTCGATTACGAGACACTTATTAGTTACGGACTCGCTCAGTGCATTTATTTTCACATTTTTATCCAAGCAAATCTATGTCAAATATCGCCCTTGGTCTACTTAGTTTGCGTGTCTCCGTTAATAAGGTTATATGGCGGGTTAACATATATGTGGGACACTTATATAAACTCGCACTGGAAAGTCGGCTAACTTCAAGTAGAACACACATTTATTGCCTCGTTCTAACCTGATTGTGGTATTTGTTTTCGTATTATTCAAGATGAGAATGTTTGCTATTCGCAAAAAATAGTGCGTTTACTACATGTATCGCTACATGTTCTTGCTCAAAGTATTTCATAAGGTAATTTCGAAAAGACTAAGCAAACCGGGAGGAGGCGACACTCATAGGTCGTAAGAAACGTGTGTCAATGTAACACTCTCAACAAACCGTAACAGCTTGATCAATTAATTCTTCAAGTTAGTACACGTGTACATGACAACTTTAAGACATGTGTCTGTACGCGTTAGTAAAGCTATTTTTGTATCGGATACTTGTGTAAAGTTTCACATCTAGTGCAATAAATAATAAATATATGGTAGTCTCAGGTAAATAGTTCTGTTAATGGTGGTCTTAATTGAAGGCTTATGTCTATGTTTATCTCTATCCATGTTAGTTTTTAAATAAAGCCTTATGTCTATGATAATCTAAAGTAAATGTTTATGTCTTTGGTGGTCTAAAATGAAGGGTTTTGTCTATGATAATCTTTCGTAAATATAACTGTCAGTTCGAGTCTTAAATGATGGTTTTATGTTGATGATGATCTTCGGTAAATGTTTCTATCAACGGTATGAGTTTTCCTATTTGGGCGTTGACTAAATGTGTCTGTCCATTTGGCCTTTACGTATTCGTGCATGTCGATTTGATGTTCGTTAGGTACCTTTACGAGCTTATCGTAATGGTCGCTCCTTCACTCAAAAATTTTAGTCTTCTCTCATGCCTATTATGCTATAAATATTTCACGCCAGTAAATCATATAAACAATAAATTAATTATTTAAAGGGAAGTGTTTGAAGATTTTTTAAATGTTAGTTAATGTATTCATTATTTTATATAAAACAAATTTTCGTTGTAGTTATGATATTTGTGAGGGAACAGAAATACAGAACATTTACCATGCTCTAAAATAGCCAATATATGCATCTTTTGACGATTGAAAAACCTGAAAATTATAAAGCTTTGCAACGCGAAACGCTTGAACAAATTTGAGAGTTTTGTCGTTGTTGTTATATTTTGGGATACTACGAAAATTGCTTGTATATAGTATAAAATTCACCACTCATTGTATGAGCACGGATTGCCGAGTGGTCTAAGCGAACGACTTTTACTCCATGGGTCAGTGGTTCGAGCCCATTTGAGGGGTACTTTTTTATTTCTTTAATTTTATTAATGTTTTTTACTGCAGCTTTTTCGATCAAATGTTTTAGGTTATCAATAGAAAGCATTAAATGACAAACTTCAATACATGCCAAAATCTGCGAAAAGGCACCTGTAAAATATGTCCACATCAACCCAATAAATGTGATTGATAATCATCCATAAACTAAACAATATTTTCAACATTTTTCTTAGACAGTAGGCTTATTTCGTATTGTTTACGATATTTATCATACAAATTATTCACTCGGCAAATAAATTTATTATGTGAACAAAGCTTTTTAAAGTTCACTGTATAACCGTAATAGCATGGCATAGATTTCGAACTCTACTAAGGGATCGATTTAGGGTGAACATAAGACGTACGGATTAGCATAGGATTAACGTTCTAAACTGGACACTCGAACGACCAAACATAAATAATCTCATTCCAGTTAATAAAAATGCGAAACAGTTTTACCCAGCGCATTTGCCAAGAATAGTAAAATAACATTTGAGTCGTGAAAAGGGGGTTGAATGCAGGTGCGTAAAGTGTCGTCCCATATCAGCCTGTACAGTCGGCACAGGCAAATCAGGGACGACACTTTCCGCTTTTATGATATTTTTCGTTTACAGAGAGTCTCTTCTAGGCAAAAATCCAGTTTAGGCGGAAAGTTTCGACCCTGTAAAGCCTGTGTGAACTGCACAGGCTAATCTTGAACGGCACTTTACGCACATGCATTAAACCCCATTTTCACAGAGCGCGGCCCATTTACAGTACATGCTTTCGTAAGAGACCGACTTAAAAAAAATATAGTATTCATATCGATTTACCACAACGCCACCTC
This sequence comes from Dreissena polymorpha, assembly GCF_020536995.1. NCBI lineage: Eukaryota > Metazoa > Mollusca > Bivalvia > Myida > Dreissenidae > Dreissena > Dreissena polymorpha. The sequence goes on from NC_068359.1 coordinate 59,798,316, forward strand.
CTGCTGGGCATGTAGGAGCCACGCCCTTTACAATGTGAGCTTCGCTGGGGTAAGTTACCCCCACGTTGGTTTATTGTTACATGTCTCTTTGTTATAACAACCTAAAAAACTAACATACAACAATGTGACATCTACGACTGCGTTAAATAATAAATCAAATTGTTTTTCACTTATGGTGAACAATATACTATTGTAAATTACGCGGTAGCAACCGGTAAAGCGTAATAATTGTTCATTCCAAATGATACACGTAAAACAAAAGGTTTATACTAAGGTATATTTCTTTCTAAGTAGAAAACATTAAAAGTTGTATGATCTCTTGTTTTCAATAGAAAACCTATTCGTTTCAAAGATTTGATTGGTTAAACTCGTCTTTTCATTGCTAAAAATACGATCCTACTGTCAGGTCAAAATGACTCCAAAATTGCATTTGTACATTTCCCAAGTTTCAAGTACATTAGGAGGGTAATGAACATTAAATGGGACTGGAGCTATGGGGCGAAATTTCGACCATCTAATGGTTGTGTAAAGTGGTTAATACATCAAAAACTTTAAACATAGGCTCCTTTGTGTGTTTTGCCATACTAAAGCATACACATGCCGACCAAAGTTACCGTATATGTGCAAGGAATATTGTTAGACTGATGAGATTTGCGATGGTTGTTGCCGACAGTAGAATAATATGACAGGGGTTTTTTTAATTTAAAATCAAAACGCTGATAGTGTCGAAAGACAGTTTAAGGGAAATCTTATTGAATTTTTTTTTATCGTAAGACAAAAACATTTGGTAACTCATATTACAAAATAAGTTTTAATTTGGTATACACTGGCCATAGATCTTAGGACTCGGTACGTATAATCTATAACAGAACGCATCAATTAAACGCGGGCGAAGTGCAGTATTACCGTTATTAATAAAAAAATTTGGAAACTTTTAAACCATTTTTTATTGTCCGGAAATTAAGATAACAAATATTTAAAAAATACAGATGTCCGAAAATTATGGGACAAAAACACAGGTGACAATATAGAGACACTATAAAAATATAGCATTTATATTGATATAGGATACGGGTTTGCAATCTGTATGGCGTAAATTGTGTCAACGAATAACACTAGGCCGTATAGTATAAATTACTATTATACAATTATGTTTCAATTTAAGTTGTGGGGTTAAACCATCGTCTATTGCGGTACACATAGATAATTACCCAATAACGCAAAATATAATGGTCCATGGCATGACGGCAATCAAATGCCAGATATATTTCATTAATTCAAACGAATGATTGCAGTGTCACCCAAAGCGCAACAGGGCAGAATTCTTGTAAAAAAACTTAAATAAACTATCCGAATATTTAAAGTCATTAATAATGTGCGAAAGCCCAAAAGTCCGAAAATTTAGAGTAACGAAAAGTGATTATTTTGGCTAAACACGGGGTTGTCAAAACATTTAGAGTGTCCAAAACGTTTAGTTAATACGGTTTATCGACTTACTGACCTAAAGTATTAACAAAGTAATTTATTTATACCGTTTTTTTTAATCAAAACAAAATCACGTTGCCTTACCTTGTGATAAACGGAGAAGTTCACAAATTTAGAATCAAAGGTTAAGACAAAATATGTGTTGTATCAAGAATAAGAGGTCAATGTTCTCATCTGTTAAGATTTAGATCGCATAATTTACATACTTATATGTTGACATAATATGATGAAATAACTATCTTCATGACACACCTAGCGTTCGCTTAACTTAAGCCTATATATAATAAACAATTCCCATCTTGTTTGAACCTTTTAGAAATGTATGCAATCGTTGTAATTTATTTTTTTGTATATTTTTTTTGCAATTCGTGATAAATATAGTTTATTAAATATTTTACTACAGCAGCAGCGGTGAGTCTTGACAATTCATCAAGGAAGAAAAATAGTTAAGGAACACATTATACTACTTTTATGGTAAAATTATATGCTTTATGCCACAGGTGGTTAGCGTGTGGCTATGATATTAATTAGTGAAAACGTCATTTTGAATGATAGATCACCATATTATAACGAAAAATTAACTTTTCTAATAAAAAAATTCACTATCAAATATAATTATATTTATTTGATAGTGAATTTTTTTTTACAGAAATGTTAATTTTTCGTTATAATATGATTATTTATCATTCAAAATGATGTTATTACTAATTAATATCATAGCCACACGCTAACCACATGTGCTTTATGCATCATGTTACACGGTCAACTCGTCTAAACTGGGAATTCGACTCTTAAATGACATTCATCGATCAAAATAAAGTGAACAACATTCACTTCGCGACATTCTTAGTTGTTAAAAATACACAGTCGTTATGAAAATTAATGTTAGCGAGAACAACAAAGTCTTTCCAATGCCGTCAGCAAATGCAAATTTATATAAGAAAGGACAACAGAAACGCGTTTTTTATCCGTTAGAGGTATACTCATACGATCAACAAGTTCAAGGCTTTCCAAAGACATTAAGCACCGTGTCTTGTCGTGCAAAGATCGGACTTTACAATATCTCTTTAAGCGTTAAACTGTTCAGAGACTGGAACTTAAATAGATATGTTTAGAATAAACACTTACTTGCACATCAAGATAAATTAATTAATAATTTGTAACACCATACTACGTGTGTGACAAACGGTTGCAAAATGTGCGTCAATATGCCATTCGAACCCTTTATTCTTCGTTTCCAGTCATATGCATTGTACGATCACTGAATAGGTGAACGGTAACAACACATAAACGGTAAAACCACATCAACAGCTATGTAGAAGTAAACTGTTATTTCTTCGATAATGGTGTACCCACAGGTGGAAGTAACGTATCCAGGATAGTATTTTTCATATATATATATATATTTAGGAGCCCAATATATTCAAATAAATATATAAAATCATGTTTAATGAGAAAAAAATTGACAAAGAGCCATGAAAAAAAATCCCCACCCTCTGATATTGGAATCATAACAAGGTCATTAACTAGACTTTATTATAGACCTGTCTTCGCGGGCCGCAATAATGTCAAAAGTAGCTTTAATCCAAAGCATCCCTTGATCCATCTATGGGCAATTGGACAACCTTTCAAAAAAAGTTCACTTTAAACAAATCTGTCCAGCCGTTAACTCACAGTCGGTCGAAAACCGAGCAATATTTCGAGTCCGTTTGTCAACCCGAATAAATCTTCTACATACTTTCAAACAATATTTTTAAGTTTTTTACCCCTTAATCGATAGCTAGCGTCCTATTCCTTTGAAACAACGAAGCGTGTCAAATAATGCATGCATATGCAACCACTTACCCATAAAAACTAATTCCAAAAGTTTATATTTTCTTTGCAACAACTGTTTTAAGTCTAAATTTGATTTACTTGAAAACGAAAGTAGCCATCGCTCTTGAACCCGGCTTAGCAGTGAATTACACTGACAGAGCCAGGCACATAAATATCCAATCAACAACAACAACGATGTTTTAATAAATGTAAATAAATGAAAAATACTTATTATTCTGATTGTATTGGAATAAGTTTTGAGGGGTAAGTGGTTGCATATGCATGCATTATTTGACACGCCTCGTTGTTTTAAAGGAATAGGACGCGAGCTATCGATTAAGGGGCAAAAACTCAAAAATATTGTTTGAAAGTCTGTAGAAGATTTATTCGGGTTGACAACGGACTCGAAATATTGCTCGGTTTTCGACCGACTGTGAGTTAACGGCTGGACAGATTTTTTTAAAGTGAACTTTTTTTGAAAGGTTGTCCAATAGCCAATAGGAGGATCAATGGATGCTTTTGATTAAAGCTACTTTTGAAATTTTTGCGGCCCGCGAAGACAGGTCTATGATAAATTCTAGTTAATGACCTTGTTATGATTCCAATATCAGAGGGTGGGGATTTTTTTCATGGCTCTTTGTCAATTTTTTTTTTCTCATTAAACATGATTTTATATATTTATTTGAATATATTGGGCTCCTAAAAAAATTAATAAAAAACAATACTATCCAGGGTACGTTACTTCCACCTGTGGGTGTACCCCGGCCACAAAAGTGCGAATCGCGATTGCCGGTGAATGACGTCAACCGATTGATGTTTATCCCGGGAACGTGGTAAAAATACCTGCACCCGTGCATTGCAGTATTTTCGACTTAGGTTAACGGGCCAATCAGGTGTCACTCGTAGTGAATTGTTGGTTCATATGCATTAACATATTTGTTTTACAAGAAAAACGCTTAAATGAGATGGATTGTATTTCGTTAGATGCACCATATGTTGCTGTCGGTCCAAATCTATTTTGCAAATTCGTAATGAAAACCCTGTGACGTTGCCAAACTTATATTGATAGATTGATTTCTGGTCCACAAATTAATACTTCATGCTTCAGGGTTTACAGCTTCAGCTATGGACACGAAATTGTGAGATAAGGCTCGCTGTTTAAGTAAAGTTTTCTGTCCGATATTGATAATTCTAAAACTCGAGACGTATTGTCGAACGGTTTTTAAGACCAAAATTACCAAAAAGTGCACATAAGACAGTTGAGTCTTACAGAGAACAGCGTTTCTCGGACTTGGTGTATTTGTAGACAAGAGCACTTATATTGCATGCTCAAAGTACGGAACAGATCTTGCTTAACTTTTTTTTTCATATTTTGATATCATCATCATCGTCGTCGTCGTCGACGTCATCATCATCATTATCATCATCATCATCAATCTCTTGACCGGTTTGGCAGTTGGGGAGAAATGAGGGACTTCAATACAGAAATCCTCCTCCAGTCAAGTCTGTTGTGTGCTGCAGAGTTATTCATCCATGGGAAGGATTAATGTTAATTCTTTTAAGTTATCCATCCATGATGACATCGACCTCCCTCTAGCGCGCCCTGGATAACAGAGAGTCGTGCCTTAATAAGTTAACTTTCCTGCAATGTCAGTTTAAGTCTATTCATAGCATGCCCATCTTGAAATATAAACAGCCAATCAGAACCCGCGTCTAAAGAAGAGCCTTACTTTCAAGATGGCGGTTTGACTGTATCAACGCAGTGTTCTAGTTTGATGTTAACAGACGACAAACATTTGGAAAAAAACAACACATATACGCACACATAAGTATGTGAATATTGATTACTGGTCATACATTTATAAAATATTTGTGATATAAGATATGTATGAAAATCACACACGACTTGAAAGTAATAAGGCATACAAATGTCAATATATTTTTTCCGGGGTGATGACAATGCATTAAGTGTTGAGTGATCATCTTAACACCTAAAAAGAATGTGAACGACCTTCAAAAACATTAAACCAAGTAGCTCTGCGTTTAATAAAGTTAAGTTTAAAACTAACCTTGACATCTCTGAGTTTACTAAGCGAATATGAGAATGAACGTTTAACCCATTTATGCCAAGCGTCTAGAAAAAAGGCCTTAGCAAACAGCGTAGACCCAGATGAGACGCCGCATGATGCGGCGTCTCATCAGGGTCTGCGCTGTTTGCTATAAGGAATTTCCGTAAGAAATATTCTAAATAAAGAAATAAATGTACTAGACATCCCTTATTTTGGAAATAAATTGATCCAATTTAGAAGGATGGAAGAGTCCACTAGGCATAAATGGATTAATAAGGTCGCCCACTTGTCTACGCTTGTAAGATTTTGTAGAACGACCACACCCTGTTTTTGGAAATATTTTACCACCAATTTTAGTTCGGACTGAGTTTTAAGATATTAATTACTTATAACTAATTATATTTTTGAAATCAATGGCATACCAAAGATTAAAAAGGATATGATAATAATATCTTGATTTAATAAATAATTGAGTCGAGCGCTGATCATCTAAACTTTAAAAAAAACACACTTTAATTTGTCGTAGGAACAAATAACATTGTATTCTTCGTTCTTTACCCCCACCCCCTCTCTTTAGACCTTAATGATTTGCGCTTCTTGAAAAACTCAAGGACTGCTAACTTTATGACTATGATTTACTCAATTGAGTCATAAATATTGTTTGAATGGTAATAAGTAATAGGTAAGAGTTGGTCTGATGGCCTTATGCTCGGAAACACGTGATGTAGATTCAAACTTTGCCTTGTTCTTTGTAAATGTAAACAATGTGAACATTGTCCATCAATATTGAGTCATACATGTGGAGTCTAGCGTTAGTTATTTCTATGATATGACCTGGTGACCTAATTTTAGTAAACACGTGTTCTGTATATTATCACATGCTTGTCAAGTTTCATTACGACTGACACACGCATTAAGCTTCTAAAGTGGCAATTACGATTTACGAAGATTTGCTGGTGTCCTTGTTTGACTAGATGACCCTGATTCGAACTTACCGGTATTCTATTTATTGACATGATAAATGTTGTGTCAATTTACCATCAAAAATGAGTCATACGTGTGCCTCTGAAAGTGGTTACAAGATTTTCATCTGACTTGACCTGGCGATCTATGTCTGACTTGATCTGGCGATCTATGTCTGACTTGACCTGGCGATCTATGTCTGACTTGATCTGGCGATCTTTGTCTGACTTGACCTGGCGATCTATGACTGACTTGACCTGGCGATCAATGTCTGACTTTACCTGGCGATCTATGTTTTGGACACAACTGATCCAGATTCAAACTTTTTCCTTAACCCATTTATGCCCAGTGGACTCTCCTATCCTTCTAAATTGGATCTTTTTTTTTCTAAAATTAGAGGTGTCAAGTATATTTATTTCTATATTTAGAATATTTCATAAAGAAATTCATTTAAGCAAACAGCGCAGACCCAGATAAGACGCCGCATTGTGCGGCGTCTCATCTGGGTCTACGCTGTTTGCAATGTCCTGTTTTCAGGACGCTAGGCATAAATGGGTTAATATTTTCAAGATGTTTCATCACGAATGAGTCAGACATGTTCCTTAATGAATGGGTGCAAGGTTTGTCCTAGATTGGCAAGCGACATAGTTCTGAGCATATGTTACCCAACCAGACAAATCCCCGACCACAATGGGGATCGATCTCGAGAGTTCCCGGTTCCAAATCAGACATACACTCTATCGCATCGCTATAAAAGATAGCTCATATAGCAAGGCAGTATTCGTTCTCCTTGTACCAAACCGTGCTACACACGTAATCCTCTAATTTCCTATTGCCACGTCATCTGTGGGACGTCTAACACACATGGTAAGGTGTTGTTTTTTTTAACTTTCGGCGCCTATGTTATCCAGCATCAAAATAGAATCATGCATTTTGTTACAAGAGAGGTAACAAGTGTTTTTATGGGATCTGATTTGGTGAACTAGTTTTTGTACAAACGTATTCCAGATTCGGATTTTGTCTTATATATTGTCGAGATAAACATTATAATCATTTTTTCATCAAGTTGACACCGAGACCCGAACAAAACACGCCGACGGACCCAGGACATAGACTGACCACAATCGCTAACATTGAGCATTTGAGCTAAAATAGGCTAAAAAGATATATTAACAGAGCAGAAAACCCTTTCTTCTCCGACCGTGAAATTGCGACCTAAGCGCACTACAATATCGGCACATCAATAGTGTAACCTTGAAAGAAGTACACATCGATAAATCCACGTTCCAATCTTGTTTCATCATTTATTTTGTTCAGCTTTTATTTCTGTCTTATACGCGTTATGGTGTTTGAACCCATTTATGCCTAGCGTCCTGAAAAAAGGACATTGCAAACAGCGTAGACCCAGATGAGACGCCGCATAATGCGGCGTCTCATCTGGGTCAGCGCTGTTTACTTAAAGGAATTTCCGTAAGAAATATTCTAAATATAGAAATAAATATACTAGACATCCCTAATTTTGGAAATAAATTGATCCAATTTAGAAGGATGGGAGAGTCCACTAGGCATAAATGGGTTAATATGTCAACAAGCTTGTTTACCTCTACGCACTATTTTTGAACTTATGTTTGGGAGAAGTAGGCAAGGTCAACCAATTTTTTAATATCATAGGATTTTGTTGTTCACTGTTAACCACGCCTTCGATATGATTCTGTCTAGTCGTAAAGTGCCGATCCTTTATTGTTTATAGAGTCACGGTGAACATATTCATAACCTGGAGTTCCGACAACATAAACATTCACCATCACAGCTATAAGCTTTACTATACAACCATGAGCACCTTGAGGGTTAGCTGTCATCTTAAACACGTGTTTGCAAATGGCACGAAAACGTATGTTTCAATGACAAAATGTGTTCTGTTTCAATGACAAAATGTGTTTTGTTTCAATGACAAAATGTGTTCTGTTTCAATGAAAAAATGTGTTATGTTTTAATGAAATTATGTCTTTTTTTAATGGCTCTATAATATTGTGCGTTAGACACATTTGACTTCATGATAGTGCGATGAGCTGGGTTTAAATGACATGATGGCCGTAACATTTCGTTTTAAATTCTGTTTTACTGATTTTTTTATGTTATTAAGTATCGCGAAAATACAAATATGTACTTAGATGTACGGACTTGTTATACCTCACGCTTATGTTTTAAATAACGAGATGGTTTTGTCGCTAACCCATTTATGCTTAGCGTCTGGAAAAAAAGGCCTTGGCAAACAGCGTAGACCCTGGTGAGACGCCGCATGACGCGGCGTCTCATCAGTGTCTGCGCTGTTTGCTTATAGGAATTTCTGTATGAAATATTCTAAATATAAAAATAAATATACTAGACATCCCTAATTTTGGAAATACATTGGTCCAATTTAGAAGAATGGGAGAGTTCACTAGGCATTAATGGGCTAATTTCAATAAACGGACACAATAAGGTTTACCCAAATATTGAATGAGAAGCTATTTGGTTCGCTGAAATTGTCGGTGGGTAATGTGGTAGTCTTGCATTAACAGTTTTTCAGACCTTAAGCTGGATATTGTACTCTGAATGTGAAAAAGACTAATGATAGTGTCGTTATTTTGCTGAAATACAATTTACATTTAATTAATCTGGATTTTCAATAACACTATTGTATATTTTACGTTCGTAAATCGCGGGACAGATGTTAAGCATAATGATGCTTAAATAAAACATGATCGTGGTTTGTGACCTAAAAACACAATATTCTGACATAACGAGTTTACAAACGTGTTACCTACATATTAGCATGACAAAACTGCAAATCACGTTTTATTGTTCGGTTAAGTTATTAAATATCCTATAGATGAACAAAAAACGCCTGTGTAATTAAAACAATGAGTGCATAATTATATATCTCCGGACATATTTTTAAAACAAAAAACATATATGTTTACTAATAAGATAAAACTCGCTTAAATACGTTGATTATGATTTGGGAGTCTTTAATTTTTTAACTCGCCATATACAACCGGGTCCGATTATTGGACGCTTACACAACGGATACGGTACTATAAATATAAATCCTTTTCAATTGAGGATACGTATACTCACTGGTTCTGACTTTTGGGTCTTTAAGTCACAAATGGGAACATTGATACAGTGACATGTATGCGTCAAATAAGTTGAGTGAGGTGGACGTATCAAGTTAAATCTCGTGCTTTTGCTAGTACTTTATATAACACATCATCTTAATTGCTCACTGGTTATATATCACACTGACCGAATTGCTCACAGGTTATATATCACATTGGCCGAATTGCTCACACTTTATATATCACACTGACCGAATTGCTCGCAAATTATATATCACACTGACCGAATTGCTCACAAATTATATATCACACTGACCGAATTGCTCACAAATTATGTATCAAACTGACCGAATTGCTAACATATTATATATCACATTGGCCGAATTGCTCACAATTTAAATATCACACTGACCAAATTGCTCACAAATTAAATATCACACTGACCGAATTGCTCACACATTATATATCACATTGGCCGAATTGCTCACACTTTATATATCACAATGACCAATTTACTAACACTTTATATATCACACTGACCGAATTGCTCACAAATTATATATCAAACTGACCGAATAGCTCACAAATAATATATCACACTGACCGAATTGCTCACAGGTTATATATCAAACTGACCGAATTGCTCACAAAGTATATATCACACTGACCGAATTGCTCACAAATTATATATCACACTGACCAAATTGCTCACACATTATATATCACATTGGCCGAATTGCTCACACTTTTTATATCACACTGACCGAATTACTCACACTTTATATCAGACTGACCGAATTGCTCACAAATTATATATTACACTGACCGAATTGCTCACACTTAATATATCACACTGACCGAATTACTCACACATTATATATCACACTGACCGAATTGCTCACACATTATATATCACACTTACCGAATTGCTCACAGGTTATATATCAAACTGACCAAATTGCTTACACATTATATATCACACTGACCGAATTACTCACACATTATATATCACACTTACCGAATTGCTCACAAATTATATATCATACTGACCGAATTACGCACACATTATATACCACACTGACCGAATTACTCACACATTATATATCACACTGACCGAATTGCTAACACATTATATATCATAATGACCGAATTACTCACACATTATATACCACACTGACCGAATTACTCACACATAATATATCACACTGACCGAATTAATCACACATTATATATCACACCGACCGAATTGCTAACACATTATATATCATACTGACCGAATTATTCACACATTATACACCACACTGACCGAATTACTCACACATAATATATCACACTGTCCGAATTAATCACACATTATATATCACACTGATAGAATCGCTCACACATTATATATCACACTTACCGAATTGCTCACAGGTTATATATCAAACTGACCGAATTGTTCACACATTATATATCACACTGAACAAAGTGCTCACACATTATATAGCACACTGACCGCATTGCTCACACATTATGTATCACACTGACCGAATTGCTCACACATAATATATCACACTTACCGAATTGCTCACAGGTAATATATCAAACTGACCGAATTGCGCACACATAATATATCACACTGAACAAAGTGCTCATACATTATATAGCACACTGACCGCATTGCTCACACATTATGTATAAAACTGACCGAATTGCTCACACATTATATATCACACTGACCGAATTGCTCACACATTATATACCGCACTGACCGAATTACTCACACATTATATATCACACTGACCGAATTACACACATTATATACCACACTGACCGAATTACTCACACATTATATATCACACTGACTGAATTACTCACACAATATATATCACACTGACCAAATTGCTCACAAATTATATGGGGTTACATTTTAAAACTCGGTGACCAATAACATATAATATTTTAATAATTTTTAATAATTTATATGGCATTTCACCCGGGTGTCATTTGAATGATTTTTACTGCCCATGCGAGCTCATACGTGTATTAAATGTGATATTATATTAGGAAACCAAATATCTATTCCCAGCGTCACAAGCGCGCCGCGTTATTAAGTACATTTCTTCCTCCAGTACACGAGTCATGTACTAAACGTAAAGGTCGCCTGTTCTTGAAAAGTACATCACATGTGGCCTGGTTGTCGTCTTAATCATCCACGAAACGCATATGAAATGAGTCTCTATATGGGACAACAGATTTAATGCATGTGCGTAAAGTGTCGTTCCAGATTAACCTGTGCAGTCCGCACAGGCTAATCAGGGACGACACTTTTCGCTCTAATGATATTTTTTGTTTGATGGAAATCCCTCTGTATCGACAATCTTGTTAAGGCGGAAAGTGTTAACACTTATTAGCCTGTGTGGACTGCATAGGCTAATTCGGAGCGACGCTTAACGCATATGAATTAAGACCCTTTTTCCCAGAGCAAGATTCACATATTTCGACAACAGTTTGTTTACAAACCATACAATCAATGGTTTATCAAAGCAATGTACATCTGATAGGCGTTTAAACGTTTTTTATTGATGTAAATATGAAATCTGGCTTTACATCAATATGTTAAGTATGTACATAATGCGCGCATGCGTTAAGGCTTTCAATGACGTGTTTTAGTGACGCATGTATCATGTAGATTTAAAATCGGCAGGCAAAAGAAACTTAATAATTTATTGGACTGGAAAACAAACAATTGCTACAGGAAAACAAACAAACGATTTAACACTCAGGCGACGTTCGAATTTTTTATGTGTTTTGTGTAACCTAAATCCAGTTTTTTGACGCATTTGACCCAGACATCAACATTTCGTACGCCAATGTAACAGTCGAATAACGCCCTTGACACAGTGTATGTAAACTTCGATCAGTTATCCATTCGTGCTTAACATTCACCAAGATTGAGTTATTAACCTATGTATGCCTACCGTCTAGAAAAAAGGCCTAGTCAAACAGCGTAGACCCAGATGAGACGCCGCATGATGCGGCGTCTCATCAGGGTCTTCGCTGTTTGTTGAAAGGAATTTCTGCAAGAAATATTCTAAACATAGAGATAAATATACTAGACATCCCTAATTTTGGAAATAAATTGATCCAATCTAGAAGGATGGGAGAGTCCACTAGACATAAATGGGTTAATGTAGCTTCCAGTGTGGTAACAAGATTTTTCAAAGATTTGATCTGGTCACTTAGTTATTTTAACATGATATGTACAGATTCAAAGTTGCGCTGGACCATGTAAATATTCTGACCTAATTTCATCTAGATTTATTTATAAATGTAACTCTTGAGTGATACCACGATTTTTCTAAAATTTGGTCTGGTGACCAATGTTTTGAAAGCATTAGATCAGGATTCAGACTAAGCAAAAAGTGACAAGTCAAACACTGCACAGGATTATCTGGGACGACCCTTTACGTACATGCATTTAACCCCCTTTTCACAGAGCGCGGCTCATATTTATGAAGCCCTATGTACACCGACTGTTGATCTTCTGGCCCTTTTAAGGATATACCAACCCAACGGCCGTTTTACCACGATTATTGACCTACTTCACCGTGAATATCAGATTTGTCCTTGCGTATGACAGGCATGTGGTGTATACTCATGTACGCCAATGTAACAGTCGAATAACGTCCTTGACACAGTGTATGTAAACTCCGATCAGTTATCTATTCGTGCTGAACAGTGTAACCCAACGCCCAGTGTTAGCTTACATCTATTCACGTGCGGCAGACATTGTAGAGTGTACACCGTCTGTGGGTGAAACATTAGTGAATTCACGTGTGAATAAACTTCTATGTAAATTTTAAGTGTTTTGTAACGTTTTTGTAAACAAAGTCACTTTATCATAGTAACATATCCGTCGGTCGTCCGATGAGGAAATTAACCATATGGACTTCAGTAACAAGCAATTGAATGATGTGCTCGTCCCTTGTCCCGTAATCTACTTTTTCCAGGGCGTAATCCATAATGAAATCCCGGTAAAATTGATTTTTATCATATTCGCAAAACTACTACCATCATCAGCACTGTCACAACTATCATCATCGGAGAGATCAACAACAACTTCACTTTCACTGCCTTCAGAATCATAAACGGGCTAAACAACTTTCATAGAATCATCATGTTAAATTAAAATAATATTAAGCTTTCCGTGGCATAGTGTCCGCCTATAGCCCGGGAGGTTACGAGTTCGATTCGAATGTGGGAGCTTTCTTTCGAACATCCCCGTGGACACCAAGTAATGGTCATTATCCCAGAAAACGGAATCAAGAGCGTTTCAAATCAGCAATTAAGCAAAATAAATAGACTAAAACTTCAAAGACTAAGTTATTGTATCGACCTAATCACCATTTACAGCAGTTGTGTAAGTATCGTGATCAGTACCACAATCATCGTCATTTACTTAACAAATTATTCACCAACGTCATAGTGTTCTCATTTTTTAGGTTTAAAGAACAATGCTCCACGTGCCAATCTATCTCAGCGATCTAGCGTATAAAATTTCCTAACCAACTTAAAGGTCGTTACAGTTCTCGATAAGAAGTTCGACTTTCAAATACAAACCAACTAAGGCGGATCAGTATTTGCTTAGTGCTAACAAAGGAACACATATTTTGTAGCACTGGTCATAATCGGGAACATCAAACGCTCAAAATAGACGCTTAGAGACCGTGCAAAAATATGTTATTTCCATTGAAAAGCTAAAACATATAAACCACTAGTGCGCTCAAAACTGGCAAATTCTATTTCGTGATATGATAGATTGATTTATCATGGCGTGACAATGACAATGAAAAATATTGAGCCGCGTTCTGAGAAAACTGGGCTTAATGCATGTGCGTAAAGTGTCGGTTCGAGCAACGTTGAGGGGCTCACTGTTCGGTCACTATTATACAATGACGCCGTCTACGACCTGTACTCGCTAATCAGGAACGACACTTTCCGCTTCTATGGTATTTTTAGTTTCAAGGAAGTACCTCCTTACCGAAAATTAAGTTTAGGCGGAAAGTGTCGTCCCTGATTAGCCTGTGTGGACTGCACAGGCTAAGCTTGGACGAACATGCATCAAGCCCAGTTTTCTCATAACACGACACTATTACTCAACGAAAATTATTTATCTCTTGAAAATACCAGTACTCCTAGAAAAAGGTAACGCGGTGTCGATCTAAACAACTCAATATCATATGACATTTTCCATGAAAATGAAGTCTCTTCTTAGCAAAAAGCCAATATAGGCGAAAAGTGTCGTCCCTTATTAGCATGTGCGGACTGCACAGGCTAATCTGGGACGACACTTAACGCACATGCATTATTCCCAGTTTTCTCAGAACAAGACACAAATGTTATTTGCAAGCTAAAGGTATTGCTTGTGTGAAAAAGAACAGGTAAGAGCGAATGATTCCTAATAACGGACCCGCGCATTGCAGCGATAGCCGACTTTTCATCTAAATCTAGTGTGTTAAGGTTCTCAAACTTCAAACTCAAACTGAAATACTTCCTCCGCTTTATGTTACTAACTAACGTTGCTGTAAATTTGTAGTGTGTAGTATAATTATTTAAACAATAAAATGGTGTTTCCTGGTAAAGTTGTTTGCAGATATTGTTGTTTATCGATAGATCTTTGAATTTTGTAACTTATTTCAATTGTTTAAGCCATCTGTATTTCAAACGCATGTCGTTATATATTATAAAAAGTTGGTATGTTTACAAGTTTCTGGTTTTAAACAAGTTTTTTTTAAATATGTTTACAAAATACGCAGTGAGAACATGTCAAAAGATCAGCTTCGCTACAAACAATTATGAAAATTAATGATTAATTGTGTAGATTATTTCTACATATACATTATAATTATGTCGAAAAAAAAACGTATTTATTGTGGCATCGATTTAGGATAAGTAGTTTACTTCAATAACTAGACAAGAGGTAAGCGACATTTTACCTGTACACGCCAGATACAGCGAAGCTTTTGTGTAAGTAATAACCACCACTAGGCTTGTTCTAGTGACCCACTGTACGAGTTATCATGATTGTCTTATCTAGGTCACGCGCGGCACTACACTACACAGTATTTCCGTCGTTGTGCGATCGTAAAGTTCGCTTGTACTGCTTCCTTGTACTGCTTCGGAAAACATGTTCCCTGTTTATGGAACTTGATTCACGTTTATACTGCGTGAAAAGGCTAGACTAAGCATCGATTTCGTAAAGAAACACGAAAGACATACGAAATATAAGTCCTCAATGAAGTTCCTTAACTTGTTCTTTCAGCGGGGAATAAGTGTATTCATTAAATGATATTTTTACATAAGAAGTTCCATGTATGAAAATCAACGAGATATCCTCAAGAAATGTGTACACCGCGGGCGTTATAATTATTAAAGTAGATATGTGACAGAGTCGCAAAATGCCACTTTTTTATCAGACAGCAATTTTCCATAATTAAAAGAATGAACATATTTATGAGCTTAATGGTGATATGATTGTCTCCACCTTTGGAATGAATTAAAAAGCCTTTGTAAAGCTTAAAGTGATATTATGGGCATTTTGCACTGTTGAATTGAGCTGAAAAGAATTAACAGGTCAAACAGTTAGTTAAAATGTGGTTACTGACCAATTATCTGCAACTCATGTTGCTACCAGTTGTTTATAAAGATGTATTTTATATTCTATATTTTACATGACTCACCCAGTCCTGTAAGCCGAAATGATCCGTAAGACAAAATTGTGTCTTTGTGTCGTATGAACGAATCTGCACTAAAACTAAATTTAGGTTGACATCGTACATGCATGATCAGTTGTCAAACGAAAGTACGGTTGATATTCAAATGCATTATTTTTCTCTTTCCGGGATATTGGTTTAGTATGTGGATGCTGCATTAACAAATATAAGTGTAAATTAAGTGACAACACCAAAAATAAACAACACCTATAAACTGTTAGATGCCCATAATATCACTTAAACGTTTTAAAATATGTGAATCAGTCATGAAATATGCAAATGTTTAAGTCGGAATGACAGCGCTAGTTTTCAGATGTCTGAGAATGAAACTGTGAGTGAAGCATCTCGCTGTTTCTCTTTTGGAATTTTGTTTTACGACAAAATATTTATATACACGCTATAACATTCTTTATATAAATTAAATATGTTTCCATTTTTTCTGGATAACCATTTCGATGAAATTGTTTACATTTGTTTTAGTGAAGTTTTTCCAGCCGGTTAAAACTGACACACTGTTGGATAAATTGTCTTAACAGTACATGCATGTACTCTTAAGTACAAAATATTTAGCTCTATATAAAATAACTAATGTTTGTGTTTTGTTTTGTTTTGTTGATGTGTATAGTGTGTTTTGTTTTTTAGATACTGAATATGGTGATGGTGGTGACTGTAATGGTTGCAATGGTAACGACCAGGGTGGTAAATAGCATAATTAAACGGTGAAAAGGAATATGGAAATGATGGTGAAATCTATTATAATTATTATTATGGTGGTTACGATTGATAAAATCATTTGAAAGTTTATTCAACTGATATTATTCGTATCTAACTTACGTGACAAGGATCGTCACGCACGTAAGCAAAAACGACCTTCGCGACCAAGAACAGGAATGATGAACATAATTTCATCGGTAACAGTAGTACGTGCTCTTTTCTTAATCAAGTGACGTATTATGTGGTTAAGTTAATATGTGTGGTTCATCGATCTAAGTGATTCCTTGAAAACCACAATCAGTTAAAGCAACATTATGTGTTTCCGTTAGGCAAAACAAAATAAGTTGTTTGTTTAAACTATAATTCCCAAAATCCAAATGGAAGGATAAGTTGCAAACACTATTTCCGTCAAACATGACTGTATTTCTATTATAACGTTGTTGATTTTTCACTTCAATTATAATTTTGCGTGACATTAAAAAGTGAGAAACATATTTCTCTTTGTGTTAAAAGGTTAATTTTGCAAATATGACGTTGCTAAATGATAGAAAACCCAATCCGCAATATAAAAAGCGTCGGCATAAAAAATAAGGTCATCCGTGCAAGAGGAAACAAAAAGCTGAAAAATATAGGCCTTGGGGTAGATAAAAATGTGCATATTTGTTGGAAGGTGATACACGCCGGGTATGCGAATACTTCGTTTACGGATGGCACTTCACTTACAGAGAACAACAAACGCCACGCGCGAGAGGTAAGTTCTTCAGCTTTTTTGTATTTATGTTCTGTTTATTTGGTTTTTAGACACGGAACATTGTTTGGGTGATTAATGGTATAGCACTTCGTATTGCGAAGAAAGAAATTCGCGGAAAAACGGTGAATTATTAAAAAAAAAACGATAAAATTCCATCGATAATCAGCATGAATTGAATGATCAGTACATATTTAAACAGAATAAACATACTTGGAAATAAATCAAGAACGTGCTTACTATTCGAAATAAAAGATCAATATATCCAGTAATGTTACAACATGTTACATTTTAGTTCACTAATGTATTTGAGAAAATTCAAATGTTTTAAGAGTCGCATGCACATTTTTCATCTGCACTTCGTTTACCGATCATCTAAAAAACAATGGCACTTCGTTTCCCGACATCTAGACACTTTTTTCCAGATATAACACACTCGTTTTTTGTGAATCAAAAATGCAGAATTCGCTGTGGAATACTGTTAAAGTTAGCAGGCAATAACTAAAAATGTATGTACTTAGTACGCAAATAAAAAACGAATAACCGAAGCATGTTCTTATCCCTTTGAAATATGATTATGATTTGGTATAAATGTGAAAGATAAATGTTAAACAAATTGGATATGTCTAATGAGTAAAATCTATATGACCATATATTTTAAATTACGTTCTAAGCGGTTGATCTAAAGCATTTATCTTTATGTCCAAATGAAGGTACTAAGGCTATTTTCTTTTATATTAGATAGCATGTCATGAATAATCACTCTGCTTAAACTGCCTCTCAGAGATTAATATCAGCAGCGATGCAGGTTCGAAATTCTATTGGAACTTTTTGGCTCAATGCCAATAAACGAAAATAGCAATAAAAGAACGGGCGGGGTTGATTTAATCACACGATAGTGGTGTAAAAATTATGCATATCCGTCTTTGTTTTAATATAAACACAACACATGCTGCATATGAAGTTCTATCCAATATAGCACCCTAAACTTCGTTTGTGTGGGAATACTAAGTACTGACTCCATAATATGACATTTAAACATTTTATGTACGCATTCCTTTTTTTCCAGAATCAGTTGTTTTCACGATTTAATTTTAACCGTGATTCTTAAAACTCAACCAATACAGTGATTTAGGGTCAGGTGAATCGCACTTCGAGCAAACGTTAGCGTTGCGTAAAGGGAAGTGCTCCCTATAAGCAGGGCTCAAAATACAGGGAGTTTTACCATTCTCTTTTTAATTTTGTTGCTACGCATAAGTATCGTCTTGATGATGCGATTCAAATAAGCACAACCGACATAGGATTTTATGAAGAACAAATGTGTATTTGCGTCATAAATACCCCTTCACTACCGTTATCTAGAGCCCTGCTATAAGTAAAATTAAACACGATTGTGTTGATCCGCATTATCCGTACACATTTATTTAATAATAAATATTATCTTATTTGAAAATTGCAATTATAATAAACATAGTATAAATTAATAGTAATGTGATTTTTGAAAAATATATTTTGAAAATGTTTCGTATGAAAAGCCATAATAAAAATAAATGCATTTGAGGTAGAAGATAAAACTCAGTTATTAGAGTGCCCGCTTTGTTGAAAGTCTCCGTAATCTGAAGTGCCCTTTATCGGTAAACAAAGTGGCTGCAACTTTATGTATGCCACCTATTACAAAATGCACTATCTTTGATTATATTTCATTGAATGCTATCAAAATTTCAGTATTTGAAGCACAGTGATTACTCTACATGCTGGAATAGCAAACAATTTCTTGCAATAATTCTAAGTAGTTTTATTTTGTTAAAATGTTTACTGTTCATCCAGTTTATGCTGTTTTCCGATCGAATTTTCTATTTTTTGGGCAAAACTGTACCATTCTTCCGTGAAATTGTGTATCCCCAATACAAAAGGATACACCATTTATCAACTCGACCATGTGTCTTGTCTTAAAAACTAATCTTTAGGATATAACTTTAAATAAAACAGAGGAACTTACCTCTAGCGCGTGGCGTTTGTTGTTCTCTGTTAGTGAAGTGCCATCCGTAAACGAAGTATTCGCATACCCGGCGTGTGATAACACAAGGCAAATGAGCACCCGAAAGCTCTAATGCGATTGTTTCAATTAAAATAAATTATATTAAATCAAAGTAATAACTATTATGAACAATATTTTTTTGAATGTTTTTATATAAATTTTTGACAAAATGTTCGGATGTAATGGCCAAAATATTGGTCCGAGGTTCGTGAGTTACAAACAGGTCCAATAGTCAAGTTCATCAGAGGCCTGACATATTCGGCACGCCTTCGTCACGATGGACTTCATTAAAGCGACCAATTATCTACAACTCATCTTGCTTCAAGTTGTTTCGATATCTTACATGACTCACCCAGTCAGAGCCGAAATGATCCGTATAACAAAAGTGTGTCTTTGTGTCGTATGAACGAATCTGCATGAAAACTACATTTAGACTCACATCGTACATCGAATCATTTCTGTCGTCAGTCGTCAAAACGAAAGTACGGTTGACATTCATATGGATTATTTTTCTCCGTCCGGGATATTGTTTTAGTATGTTGATGCATTAACAAATATAAGTGTACATGAAGTGAAAACACCAAAAATAAACAACGGTTGCGCTAGACACCTTTACAGTAATACTATAAGATGCCCACAATATCACTTTAACTTCGGCAAAAGACACACGCAAGCTATTCGAATGATATCAGCCGCTCAGACAAAGACCCCGTTATCGACCACCGCATACATTGTGGTCATACGAAATTTTACACGAAAGAAGTGTTCGGTATACTTCCTTCTTTGAAACAAAAACCCTTCACCATTTTATCTGTATTTCTCATTCAGTGCTTACGAAGCATACATCATTTTTGACATGCATTGTTTCCTCTTATTATAATGTTTTTAGCGTCACAAAAGAATCCGTTGTATTTTAAGCCATGTTATGTACTCCTCCTTGCAGCTTTAATAAATCGTACCGGAAGTTTGTGAACTTTTGAAATTTGAATAAACGATTACTTATGATGAATTAAGAACGACAATAAACTTTCAAAACAATTACAATCAGAAAATCGTCGAAATAAAAACGTAATGGTTATTCATAAATATTTCAGATCCACAAACAAATGGTCCGATGATATCGCCATTTTTTTCGCCGGACGTCGCTTTAATTTCTTGAATTGATGTTTAATTCTCCAAAGACCGAATATGTCGTTATCGGCTGAGATAGTATTATACTGTCATATGATGTAAACTTCTATAACGATATTTAAATTATTGCATACATCACAATTTTTAAGACTTTCTATTGTTCATATTTGGTGTTATTTAAGCTAAATAACGTATACTGCAATTTAGCCGAAGACTTATTTAACAATCATTTTACACTATTTTACGTCTAAAATATTCCGAAATAATGTACTTTATAATAAAAATCTCAACCAATAAGTTGCTCTGGATGATCATCGTTTCAGCGTTGTAAAAAGCTCTTGATATGATGGAAAAATTAGATTGAACGTGTTATATTATTACATCCAAAACCGAAATCCAAAGCTATTATCGTAGCTACTTTTTCTTCCTTGTCCGAAAAATTATGGCGATTTGGCAAGGTCTATTTTCATTAATGTAATAATAAGAGACAAAACATTAAAGCTTTTTCCATGAAAACATGCATGACTAATACATCGCCAATACGAGTGCATGCATATCAAAATAACGGTTCAACCAATAAGAAGAGATTGCGGTTAACTTTGAGATCTACATGTAGAACATTTACCGCAGATCGTTTTTCGGGAGCGCCCTCTATCCGCAAGCTTGCGCGAGATTACGATAGCAAAATGCACCGAATTACCTACCAAATTGGATGGCGGATGTGTTTACAGTATTTATTGCAGTGCGTTCGCTTTGACCTTGTCCATTAAACTTTTGGTCGCAATTTCTGACGAAACAATTGAACATGCGCGTGGTCATGAGCTGTTAGGCGTGTGATTATCGGTCGACTAGAGAAAATTAAATCAGGTTTGAAATGTGTATGAGCCTCGTTCTGTGAAAATGGGGTTTAATGCATGAGCGTGAAGTTTCGTCCCAGATTAGCCTGTGCAGTCCTCACACACTGATCAGGGATGACACTTTCCTTTTTTATGATATTTTTTTCGTTTTTAAGAAAGTCTCTGCTTGGCAAAAATCTAATGTAGGCGGAATCTGGGACGACACTTTACGCACATGCATTAAACCCCCTGTTCACAGAGCACGGATCGGCATAAAATTATGAGTACATAGCGCTTAAAGGTAATACCACGAATCGCAGAAAGCATTAAAGCGAGATTATACGATTTTGTTAAATATTTATGAATTTATATAAAATGTGTAAAAAAAAAACTTAATATATATATATATTTCAATATAAATTAAAATAAAAGTTAAGAAGAACATGTGTCGAAAAATGCGAATTAAGCCAGATATTTAATTCTGAAATTGAAAAAAGGCTGTACAGTCGAATTCGCCATTATGTATACCAAACATGTACGATGTGAATCTTAACTTAGTTTAACGGTTCATTTGAAATTCCTGCGAAGGTCTATATTCATACGACACACGAACACCAACTCCGATCCTAATAAAAGACGAATGCTTCGGTTATTGTAGGAAAATATGTACGTCACAATCGGCTCGGGGCGCTAATTTGTCTTTGCTGCATTTTATGAAATTCGGCTTTAATGTATAATTATTCTTGTCTATTTTGTGTCATTGTAACATATTTTATCAATATATTACAATTAATCACATATAAAAAATCGTATAATCTCGCTTTAAGAAAATATACTTTTTTAACGTGTACAGCTATTGCATTTTATTGTGTGACATTTGGTGAAAAATAAAGTAAAAGGAATACTAACTTTTCATGTGAATATGTTATTCCACTTTGACTGCATACGTGATAAATCTTATACATTAAAACGTTTACGTAACTGAGCATCCTTTACACGCCAGTGCGGTATACATGTTTAAAAACAATATGTATTAGTAGATGTTATCTATTCTTAACGGCGCGGTTAAATAAATTATACAAGTAATGAAATAGGTTTTATAACCAGAGTTGTCTGAGGCGTAATAGATTACTACCAAAGATAGAAAGCACGCGTTTGTACTTTTAATATCGGTTGCAGTCACAAATCGATATATAATCAATGACCCCTGTAGAAAAAATCTCGCACGAAACCAAGTTATAACTACTAAAATTAAAAGGTAAAAATATGAAAACCGTTTCTTGTGATCACATTGCCGATCAAACTGCATTAAAGGGATCTTTTCACGCTTTGGTAAATTGACAAAATTGAAAAAAATTGTTTCAGAATCGCACATTTTCGTTTTAGCTATGATATTTGTGAGGAAACAGTAATACTGAACATTTACCGTGTCTAATATAGCCATTATATGCATCTTTTGACGATTTTAAAACCTAAAAATTATAAAACGTTGCAACGCGAAACGATTGAATAATTTGGAGAGTTCTGTTTTTGTCGTTAAATTTTATGAAACTACGAAGATTGCTTATATAAGGTATAAAATACGTCACGCATGTGAACCCGGCGGAATAGCTCAGTTGGCTAAAGCGTTTTTACTTCAGGACTCTGGCAGGACTCCAGGGGTCACTGGTTCGAAACCTGGTCCGGGCAATGTTCTATTCCTTTTATAAATTTTATTCTTGATTTTTTACTGGAGCTTTTACGATCCAATGTTTACATTTATCGATATAAAGCATTTAATGAATAAGTTAAAAAATGACGAAATCTGTGAAAAGGCCCCTTTAACCTCATTGAAATTGGTAACATTAAGTTTACAACAACGTGCGTGTAATTTCAAAATACACATAACTTTTATTGTTGTTTACGTTACATCCTTTAAAAACAACAGAACAATAAGGGCATACGCAAGTAAAATGTAATTTAACATTCACATTACTGTAAGCAAATATATTATAATGTGTTGATTTGTTTCGAAAGTATTTAACCTCCGTCAGCAATCACGCGACTGCAACGCATATTGTGTCTTCGTGTCAGAATACGGAGCATTATATATATGAGCCGCGTTCTGAGAAAACTGGGCATAATGCATGTGCGTAAAGTGTCGTCCCACATTAGCCTGTACAGTCCACACAGGCTAATCAGGGACGACACTTTCCGCTTTTATGACATTTTTCGTTTATATGAAGTCTCTTCTTAGCAAAAATCCAATTTAGGCGGAAAGTGTCGTCCCTGATTAGCCTGTGAGGACTGCACAGGCTTATCTGGGACGACACTTTACGCACATGCATTATGCCCAGTTTTCTCAGAACGCGACTGACAGAGAACTATAACATACATTCTGGACAGCATAAAATCTGTGCGTTGTGTCCTGGTGGTTTATATTTCGTTATTTAATTTATTAGATTATTATATAGAACGATGATGGTGTATACAAGTATTATTATGTGTATTACAAAGAAAATAATACATCAAAAGTATTGAAGCAGTTGATCACGTCATCCACCAGAATGTCTTAAAGGGACCTTTTCACGTTTTGGTAAATTGACAAAATGCAAAGAATTGTTTTAGATTCGCAAATTTTCGTTGTAGTTATGATATTTGTGAGGAAACTGTAATACTGAACAAATACCATGCTCTAAAATATCCATTTTATGCATCTTTTGACGATTTAAAAACCTGAAAATAACACAGCGTTGCAACGCGAAACGGTTTAATAATTTGGAGAGTTTTGTTGTTGTCGTTGTATTTTGATACACTACGAGGATTGCTTATATAAAGTATACAATAAATTATATATTCATAATTGCATTCACACGTATGGCCGAGTGGTCTAAGCGATAGACTTTCACTCTAGGAGCAAGTGGTTCGAGCCCAGTTGAGGTTACTTTTTTCTTTCTTTAATTTTATTCTCTTTTTTTACTGGAGCTTTTTAGATCCCATGTTTACAAACTTCAATACATGCCACAATCTGTGAAAAGGCCCCTTTAATGTTTCAGATCGTTACCACTCAAACGCATATCAATTAGAGCCTTACCGTATACGGAACTCGTTACTGCTCAGTTTGCATATTGTCGTAAAACCATTAAAACTCAAACAAACACATTAGATGTGCATTGGTAGATTAAATCTTGGTAGAAAGTTTTGTAAACAAACTCTTTCACCCTTTAAAACGAAGGTCACATCAACTTGTTTTATGTGATAGGAACACTTTTCTTCTGTGCACGAATAGTTGCGTCGAGACAAAGAAGCCTTGCTCTGGGAAGTCTGGGTTTGATGCATATGTCGTAAAGCATCGTGCCAGAATAGCCTGTGCCTTTACGGCAGGTCAATCAGGAACGACACTCCACTTATTTTTGATAACATAAACAACACCAACATGTATTAGCAAATAATCATGATGCAATGTTGTTGCTTTTTTGTGTCAAATGATACAAGTACGAAATATATTACGATACATGATTCTAATGATAGAGGTAAACACAAAATGAAAACACAAACACAATACATCAGTCGAAATATCGTTATCGAATATATTCACTTCTTCATTTGTATGGAACATATTTTTGCGATGTATAAAGTGCGTGTGTTGCTGTAAAAAGCAATTTTGGAATGTTGATTATTTTAGTTGGGTTATTAACTTCACTGAATTTAACCCATTTATACCTAGCGTCTAGAAAAAAAAGGCCTTGGCAAACAGCGTAGACCCAGATGAGACGCCAGGGTCTGCGCTGTTTGCTCAAAGGAATTTCTGTAAAAAATATTCTAAATATAGAAATAAATATACTAAACATCCCTAATTTTTTAAATAAATTGATCCAATTTAGAAGGATGGGATAGTTCACTAGGCATAAATGGGTTAAAATGCGCCTTTAGAAATGTATCATAGTACGCAACAGTCAACAAACTAGCGAGCTATGTCCGTATTTCAAATTATATCCCCATTTGTGTCAAGAGAATAACAGTTAGCCAAAGATTGATTTGATATAAATAACTAATACGACATTTAGATATATTCTTTTGGAGAAATTGCCAAGAACATTCTTGAACCATATGCTTATTAATATAGGTCACAACCTGAGTAAGATAGTTGCGCTGATGAGTTTTCTGACACCACATCATTGCAGGTCAGGGCTTTGTTTGTTGTATGCTTTGTCAGGTGATTATGTGCGTTGTTTGTTTTAGTTATATCCCCTGGGTTTTATATGACCAAGGCAAAGGCCAAATGAGTACTAAAGCTTTATATTGAATGATAATTTTAAATATACACATGTATTCTTCTTTTTAACCATACGGCCAACAGCTTTGATATTGAATATTTGACATCACACTGTAAAGTGGTCCTCAACAAAAGGCCTTTAAACCAAGCCTATATTGCAATAACTTACCTCGTGAAAAACATGCATAATACATAAATAAATCACATTAAAAAAGCACTTTCTCTTGAATGAAATCACCGAACGATGCAACATTTAGTTTTTTAACATAAGAAAGTGATCATAAACTACTCATATTCAAATAATACCCAATTGGACCCATACTGGGGTGGGGGATTTTTGTTTTGACTTGTAATCTTTTCTAAAGAGTGTTAAAATAATTCCCCTTGGTTCACAACCCACCGGCGAGAAATCAAGGATGACCTTATTGTTTTGTTTTCCTATTCCATTTATTCCATTATACCATTATCATCAAATGTCTCCACAGACAATACAGAGCTCTTGTTTCAACAACCATTTATACCGTTACAAACTAACTGCGACGGCAAGTGAATGTTAAATCGGATAATTGAGCCTTTAACTATGTATACACTTCAGACGCAAAGTGCGTTGCACCTCGTGCACTGAGCATTCATACACTTGATGTACCGGTAAATACAAATGACGTATACACGCTGGGTATGCGGATACTTTGATAACAGATGGCACTTCGATACCAGATAACAACAAAAGCCACGCGCTAGAGGTAAGTTCATCAGTTTTTTTTTCGGCGTAAGCTGCATAAGCCAGCTTTTCACCCTGACTTGACCTTTGTAAGTGTCCAATAAAATTCAAATAAAATTTCCCGCGGCTAGGTACGAATGAATACACTTCATTTATTCCATTGGCTGATTTGAGTATACCACCAGAACATTGGAAACATATCCGCGTCTTTGTACCACTGTTTTACTGTATGAAACAATTTTATCTCTAATGAAAAGGCTTAATAGATAGAACAGTTTTACACTCAATTCTCGACATCAATACAGTTTGTGCGTACACCTTTTATTTTCAGAGTATTACCAGCGCAAAAGCGTTTATACTTAAAAGGCTATGTTCTCATATTTAGTACTTACTTCCATATTCCTGTCAACATGTTAACATGTAAAAGTATAAAGAGCAGTGGAAGCGAGGCCTCACTTTAAAGAATTGCATTTCAACCCGCGAGGTTTCGGGTCAAGTCGCTGACATTCAGAGTTTATATACAGGTCATCACCGGAGTTCGCGGTCAGTAAAATAATCGTTATATAATAAAGACGCTATCCGTGAACTAGGTTACCTGGAATTTTCTTTAGACCAGAAATATTTTAAAAGAAGATATTCAGCAATATAATTATGGTATGTCAATAATAGATTCTTAATGTGTTTTCAACAATACAATGATAAATATTATTTTTAATAAATTTAACAATAATTATTCCACCATATTGCCTAATGTACTAAAGTGATATTATGAGCATGTAACAGTTTATAGGTGTCTATCGCAACCGTTGATTATTTTTGATGTTTCTACTTCATATACACTTATAGTAATTAATGCAGCATCAACATACTAAAACAATATACCAGAAAGAGAAAAATAATGCATTTGAATATTAACCGTACTTTCGTTTGACAACTGATCATGCGTTTACGAGTTGAACCTAAATTTAGTTTTAGTGCAGATTTGTTCATACGACACAAAGACACAATATTGTTTTACGGATCATTTCGGCTTACAGGACTGGGTGGGTCACGTAAGAATATCGAATATAAAATATATTTTTATAAACAACTGGTAGCAAGGTGAGTTGCAGATAATTGATCAGTAACCACATTTTAACTAACTATTTTGACCTGTTAATTCTTTTCAGCTCAATTCAACAGTGCAAAATGCCCATAATATCACTTTAAGCATGAGCACGATGATTCTCGATACTGTTAATAATCGAATCAAATAGCAATGCCCGACAGACCACTAAAACAGGTTTGTTCTCGTGTGGCCGGTTGACTCATATGTTTAAATTTCACTTCCATTCTTCTTTTGGTTTTCTGTTTTGTATCTATAGGTTTATGACCAGCAATATGTTATAATGTAAAATAAGCCGCGAAAACTCCCCGTAACATCCCGTACTGCGTGTGATGCAGCTAAGAACTGCACAGAAAAAGACATTCGCTATCCTTGATCTCATTCATTAAACTATTTACGCCGTATATCTTTTTTTAAAGATATTTCTTGTTTTAAGTTATATCATAAAGATTAGTTTTGGTCGAGTTAATAAATGGTGTATCCTTTTCTATTGCAAAGAAAAACATCACGGAAGAATGGTAGATTTTTCCCCAAAAAAATAGAAAATTCGGTCGGAAAACAGCATAAACTGGATGCACAGTAAACATTTCAACAATATAAAACTACTTAGAAATATTGCAAGAAATGGTTTGATATTCCAGCATGTAGAGTAATCACTGTGCTTCAAATACTGAAATTTTGATAGTATTCAATGAAATATAAACGAAGATAGAGCATGTTTTAATAGGTGGTATTCATGAAGTTGCGGATACTTTGATTCCCGATATAGGGCACTTCGGGTAACGGAGACTTTCAACAAATTGGGCACTCTGATAACCGAGTTTTATCTTCTACCTGAAATGGATTTATGTATAATATGGCTAGTCTTACCAAACATTTGAAGTACGAATCAATATGCATTGTCAAGCCCGACACATTGTTGGAAATCTACGCATAACGTAATTACATACACATGTAAAATATAACAAATGGAGTTGTTCGTTTTCAAAAATCTTTTTCGGCGTAAGCTGCATAAGCCAGCTTTTCACCCTGACTTGACCTTTGTAAGTGTCCAATAAAATTTAAATAAAATTTCCCGCGGCTAGGTACGAATGAATACACTTCATTTATTCCATTGGCTGATTTGAGTATACCACCAGAACATTGGAAACATATCCGCGTCTTTGTAACACTGTTTTACTGTATGAAACAATTTTATCTCTAATGAAAAGGCTTAATAGATAGAACAGTTTTACACTCAATTCTCGACATCAATACAGTTTGTGCGTACACCTTTTATTTTCAGAGTATTACCAGCGCAAAAGCGTTTATACTTAAAAGGCTATGTTCTCATATTTAGTACTTACTTCCATATTCCTGTCAACATGTTAACATGTAAAAGTATAAAGAGCAGTGGAAGCGAGGCCTCACTTTAAAGAATTGCATTTCAACCCGCGAGGTTTCGGGTCAAGTCGCGGACATTCAGAGAATATATACAGGTCATCACCGGAGTTCGCGGTCAGTAAAATAATCGTTATATAATAAAGACGCTATCCGTGAACTAGGTGACCTGGAATTTTCTTTAGACCAGAAATATGTTAAAAGAAGATATTCAGCAATATAATTATGGTATGTCAATAATAGATTCTTAATGTGTTTTCAACAATACAATGATAAATATTATTTTTAATAAATTTAACAATAATTATTCCACCATATTGCCTAATGTACTAAAGTGATATTATGAGCATGTAACAGTTTATAGGTGTCTATCGCAACCGTTGATTATTTTTGATGTTTCTACTTCATATACACTTATAGTAATTAATGCAGCATCAACATACTAAAACAATATACCAGAAAGAGAAAAATAATGCATTTGAATATTAACCGTACTTTCGTTTGACAACTGATCATGCGTTTACGAGTTGAACCTAAATTTAGTTTTAGTGCAGATTTGTTCATACGACACAAAGACACAATATTGTTTTACGGATCATTTCGGCTTACAGGACTGGGTGGGTCACGTAAGAATATCGAATATAAAATATATTTTTATAAACAACTGGTAGCAAGGTGAGTTGCAGATAATTGATCAGTAACCACATTTTAACTAACTATTCTGACCTGCTAATTCTTTTCAGCTCAATTCAACAGTGCAAAATGCCCATAATATCACTTTAAAGCGGGTATATACGATTTTTATATGTGCTGAATTGTAAAATATTGATACAAATATGTTATAATAACACACACTATGCAAGTAAAATGATACATTTAAGACGAATTTCATAAAATACAGCAAGTACAAATTAGCGCCCCGAGCCGATTGTGACGAAGATAATTCGTAATTATTTTCCTACAATAACCGACGCATTCGTCTTTTTTGTAAGTGTTCATGTGTCGTATGAATCGATATCGTTGCAGAAATTTCAAATGAACCGTTAAACTAAATTTAGATTCACATCGTACATGCATGATCTATATGCTGGCGAATTCGGCTGTACAGCCTTTTTCGATTTCAGAATTAACTATCTGGCTTATTTAGCATTTTTCGACACATGTTCTTCTTAACTTTTATTTTAGTTTATATTGAAATATATGTATAATAAGTTTTTTACACATTTTATATTTATTACTAAATATTTGACAAGATCGTATATACCCGCTTTAAGCATGAGCACGATGATTCTCGATACTGTTAATAATCGAATCAAATAGCAATGCCCGACAGACCACTAAAACAGGTTTGTTCTCGTGTGGCCGGTTGACTCATATGTTTAAATTTCACTTCCATTCTTCTTTTGGTTTTCTGTTTTGTATCTATAGGTTTATGACCAGCAATATGTTATAATGTAAAATAAGCCGCGAAAACTCCCCGTAACATCCCGTACTATAAGTGTGATGCAGCTAAGAACTGCACAGAAAAAGACATTCGCTATCCTTGATCTCATTCATTAAACTATTTACGCCGTATATCTTTTTTCAAGATATTTCTTGTTACTATTAATTTATATAATTAATATTATTAGTGCAAATTTTTAATAAGTTTCAAATGCTTATTTCTGAAGTAATATATTTCAAGTGACGACCGAAATTAATTGTCTAAATAATAAACTTGTTTTTAAGTGGTAAATTGAGATTAAGAGAATTGAAAATACAACGGATCATGTGGATCAACACGACTCTGTTCAATTGAACTTATAGCAGGATTCTAGATAAGGGGAGCAAAAGGTCTTAAAGCGGCCAATACACCTAATAAAATCCTTTGTCATCGGTGCTCATTAGAATCGCATCATGAAGACGATACTTGTGCATTTCCACAAAATTTAATAGAGATTGGAAAACTCCCTTTATATTGAGATCTACTTATAGGAAGCGCTTCCCTTTACACTTCCCTCTCCGTTTTATTATAATATTCAAAATGGATAAGAACATGTTTCGGTTATACGTTTTCAATTGACGTCAGTACATACATTTTTATATAATGCCTGCTTACTATAGCAGTATTCCACGGCGAATTCTACATTTCTGATTCACCAAATAGAGTGTGTTATATCTGGTTAAAAGTGTCGAGTTATCTGGAATAGAAGTGCCATTGTCTTTGAGATGATCGGTAAAAGAAGTGTCGATGAAAATTTGGCATCCGACTCTTAAATCATTTGAATTTCCTCAAATACGCTATTAAACTAAAATTTAACATGTTGTAACATCTTTTTTATCGATTAGTTGGCACGTTCTTGATTTATTTCCAAGTATTTTTACTTTGTTGAAATACGTACTGATCATCGAATTCATGACGACTTTCGATGAAATTTTATCTCTTTTATAATCTACTGTTTTTTGTCACGACTTTTTACTCCGCAATACGTAGTACTTTACCATTAGTCGACCAAACAATCTTACGTGTCTGAAAACCAAATGAACAGAACAAAAATGCAAAGAACTCATCTCTCGCGCGTGGCTTTTGTTGTTATCCTGTATCGAAGTGCCATCTGTTATGAAAGTATCCGCGTACCCGGCGTGGTATAGCCCAGCTTTGTTTCTCAGTTGGCAGACGGAGGAATGTAGGGCGAGGTCTGTTTATTCGGGCATGGCGAATTCGGCATCGAAAATCCGGTAACATAACATAAAGTATATCGGGATTGGTCCTAAAAAATCTGCTGCGATTCTCCCACTACATCTGACTCAGGTCGGGCAGGTGCCAGTAAGTAGCATGGGCTTTTTGCACTCGGTGCACTTCAATTGTAAACCCGATACATCTGTAATAGTATAATAAATTATCGTGCTGTGAACTGGAATTCGGACAGCTTTTGTAAAGGTTATAAAACTGTGTATGCGAGGCCATTCCTGATCGCTAATTCGGTTTTCTGTTCTTTAATATTTTATAATGAGTGTATGTATATTATTATTTAATTGCTGATAAAATTATCGTACAAAGCGGTTGGAAGGTATTTTGTTTCTCAATAAGAATTCTTCTCTAGTCGATAATTGGGTTGCTGTACAACTTTGCTACATGAACAAAACATGCAAAAATCACTTTTCTGACCGGGAATATTCAACAGCAGCCTTTGCTTCTCTCGACGAACAAACCTAAAACGTATTGATGTCATTCACGTTTTTCCACATTTGAATGTGTCAACTGGAAATTGTTTCATAAACAGGGTTAGTATTACTATAATAAGGTTTTGAAATGGCGTTAAGGAAAATCCTAACTGTAAGGAAACTGTATATTGCCGTGAAAAGCAAGGCAAGAAATGGCATTGACTATTTTTGTGATGTCATAAAAAAACATTGCAAACGGACGTGCTAATTGTATATATATTTTCTGGCAAGATCGCGTAGTTATGTAAACTGTAAAAAAAACGCAAGAGTACATAGTTTTACATGTAAAGTCAACATGTCGATTTAAAAACCGACTAGGGACGTTTTAAGTTCGGTGTATCGATTATGATTGTTTCGTAAGCTTTGATATATCGATATTATTGTTTCGATACCTGAAGAGTTAAATGCGGGTCAATAAAAATGTCACCTAGTTTGTAAACTTTTTATGAAAGACCAGCAGGTTATAAAGTAAACTTTATAGAGACTTTTTCACAAATGTTGGCAGATATTGAAGTTTGTCATTTAATGCAATACATTGATAGAAAACATTGGATCGAAAAAGCTACAGTAAAACAAAAACAATAATAAAATTAAAGAAAGAAAAACAGTAACCCTTAACTGGGCTCGAACTACTGACCCCTGGAGTAAAAGTCTATCGCTAAGGCTATTCGGTTCATGCTCATTCACTGAGTAACGTATTTTATACTTTATATAAGCAATCATCGTTGTGTCACAAAATATAACGACAACAACAGAATTCTCCGAATTAATCAATCGTTTCGCGTTGCAACGCTGTATAATTGTTAGGTTTTTAAATCGCCAAAAGATGCATATAATGGATATTTTAGAGAATGGTAAATATTCAGTATTACTGTTTCCTCACAAATGTCATAACAACAACGAAAATTTGCGAATCTGAAACATTGATTTTTAAATTTTGTCAATTTACCAAAATGCGAAAAAGCTCCTTTTAGAGACGCACACCGCACGATGACAGATGCCAAACAAAGGATGATAACACCAGCTCACCGTGGTCAAATGAGCTAAAACGGTTCAGTCAGTGTATTCCCATATAACCACTCTTTTACCTCATGATGCAGACTAGCACCATTGTTCAAAATAGCAGGATGATGATAAAAAAATAACGGTGTTCCGGGACTGGGAATGTCGACCACCCATATAATTTAATTGTTGTGTCACATCTAATGCTAATCAATTGTTTGAAGTTTCGACACTCCGAATATGGTCATGGCATTTCCGGAACTCCAAATTTAGTAAGGGGTATATTTAGAAGTGGTTGCTGGGGCTAATACTAGAATTCGATTGGTCAAAATGATGTAATTTGCATGGTTTTATTTAGAATTAGTTTTCGTCCGAAACCGGTTGCCATAACCGTCGTAGACGTCATTGTCGACGTAGTACTTGTTCACGTCGGCGTCGTCGGCGGCACTGTTTATGTAGACGAAATAAAGGTGTAAACGTGACGCGTGTATTGCAGTGATTTGCCCTCAAAACTTTATATTGTCGGACCTAGACCTAGTCGGATTCGACTGGCTCGCCACACCACACCAAAAATGACTTTAGTATTTCGATATGATTTAAAATACGTATTTACCATTGTTTGAGAAAAAATATTAAAGCGGGTATATACGATTTTTATATGTGCTGAATTGTAAAATATTGATACAAATATGTTATAAAAACACACAATATGCAAGAAAAATGATACATTTAAGACGAATTTCATAAAATACAGCAAATACAAATTAGGGCCCTGAGCCGATTGTGACGAAGATAATTCGTTATTATTTTCCTACAATAACCGATGCATTCGTCTTTTTAGTAAGTGTTTGTGTGTCGTATGAATCGATATCGCTGCAGGAATTTCAAATGAACCGTTAAACTAAATTTAGATTCACATCGTACATGCATGATATACATGCTGGCGAATTCGGCTGTACAGCCTTTTTCGATTTCAGAATTAAATATCTGGCTTATTTAGCATTTTTCGACACATGTTCTTCTTAACTTTTATTTTAGTTCATATTGAAATATATGTATAATAAGTTTTTACACATTTTATATTAATAAATAAATATTTGACAAGATCGTATATACCCGCTTTAAAGTCTCTATAACGCTCAAAATCAACGAAAATTTCGTTAAGTATTTCGTAAAATAAAGCTAACACCTTAACAATCAGTGTTCCTTGTAGCAATAGCCAAAATTTCAACCCTAGATGTGGTATGATTACATAGATTTTTGTACATACAAAATTCTCGTTTTTTATTTATTTGTGGCCACAATTAATTCCCGCGAATATATCTTTTCATACGACACACGAACACCATGTTAGTGTTCATGTGTCGTATGAATAGATATGCAAAACAATAATATAAACGAGCATTTTGTATCTATAAACATCTATTTTACCAGACCACATCTGGCGTTGAGATTTCGGTAATCGCCATAAGGAACTCTGATTTTGAATTGGTGAAGTTTATTTTACGAACAATTGTACGAAATTTTCGTTGATTTTGAGTAATAATGTTACTTTAAATAGATTATATGTCCTTTGTAATATAGTAATTTATTCCAAACTTAAAGGCTCTATAAAGGTGACAAATCCAATTATTATGCATATAAACTGGTCAAATTTTACCGGATTTCAGTTACTCTTGCATAAAAACTGCTGATAACACAGCTTAGGTACAACGTTGCCAAGAATTATGGAAGATATACCCGTTTCATAATTGGAAGAAATGTTTACATTTTTGCAACTAACGTGATGTGTAGCCTCAGAGCGGTGACATTTGCTAAAAATAGCCGAAAGAAAATTCAATGTTAATTCTATTTTAAACAACTTTTTACCAGCAGAAAGTAACTAATTAGTTCACTGCAAACGTGTCAACCATTTAGAAGAGACCTACTTTGTGAGTAATACCGGAAAACGTTAAAAATCATCGATATATTTTTGGTGACTTAGGTCACTTTCACTTTCTCTTTCCCGAGTAAACAGCGATGTAAATAAACGGTTTGTTTGTAAACACAATTGACTTGGAGGACACTTTATTTTGAGCTCAAAACAAGTTGTTTTGCTCATTTTTATTGTCCAATAGCATATTATATTGTTTTTTGATAACCTTTATAAATAAAATATGAAAATAATATTTAAAAATCGGTAAATAATTACGGATCTTCACCTTTATAGAGCCTTTAAACTCTAGGTTTTTAAGATAAATATTTTTTTCCATTAAAGTCGGCTGATGAAATTCTTACGTGCTTTAAGATATCTCCACCCAATGGCCTTTTTACCACGGTTATTGACCTACTTCAACGGAGAAATTAACTTCGTCCTTGGTTTTGCCTGGCATGTGCTGTATACACATGTACGCCGATGTAACAGTCGAATAACGCCATTGACATAGTATATGTTAGCCTATATCATTTATTTGATCGTGATAACGAGTGTAACCCAACGCCCGTTGTAAGCTTGCACCTATTTACATGCGACAGACCTCGTAGAAAGTATACCGCCTG
Source organism: Dreissena polymorpha (assembly GCF_020536995.1). Lineage (NCBI taxonomy): Eukaryota > Metazoa > Mollusca > Bivalvia > Myida > Dreissenidae > Dreissena > Dreissena polymorpha. The sequence goes on from NC_068359.1 coordinate 59,834,179, forward strand.
TGGGTTGAACATAAGTGAATGACGTCTTATGAAAAACGTTTTTGTAATGTTATGCGAACAAAGTCAGTGTATTCAAGTAACTTTTCCCTAGGCCGTTCAGTTAAAAACCATTTACATCATAAATTATTCACCAACGTCATTATGTTCCCATGTTTGTTTAAGAACAGTGCTGCCTGTCAAAATCAAGCTCAACGATCAAGCGAATTGAATTACCTAACCAAGGTCGTTTCAGTTCTAGATTAGAAGTACGACCGACCTTCAAATACAAACGTGCGAAGGCGAATAGGTATTCCCATACAGCTAATGCAGGTTCAAATAGTTTGTAACACTGGTTATAATCGGGAACATTCGATGCTCAAAATAGACGATTACACATATGTTAAAAAAGTATCTCCATTGAATACTTTCTATCGATAAACCAATATTGCGCTCAACACAGCCTAATTCCGTTGAGTGAAGTTATGCGAGAACGTTATATTCCAAATAGGTTCACACCCACAGAGAAATTGCACAATTGAAAGTGCGGTGTAAACTGCGTCCACGAAGGGTTAGGGGTAGGGTCAGGGGTAGGGTTAGGGTTAGGAGTTAATTGATGTGTAATATCTATTTGGTATCTGTTATTTGTGTCGTATTTATCTGGAAAACAATGCCACCCGAAGTAATGGGGTGGTAAATTATATCGTCAAATTTAATCATGACGAACAGTGCTGTTGCGTGATTATATAACGATCGAACATATTCGTCAACGAAATTGAAAATGTCTTGAAAATACAAGTATACAAGATGTGCAGATCTAAACAACCTTATACGTCATCATCAAACGCCATTATTTGTGTAATTAAATGGTAATTTTTTAATTGTTTACATTTTCCAAAACATATTTGCGTCATGTTATCACGCATTTAAAAAAAGACTCAATATTTATTTATACCTCGTATATTCATAAATTGTTATGATAACTCAAACTTGTTTATGCATATAGATATGTTGCTAAAACGCTTTGCATGAGAAAATTGTTGACAACTAGACTTTTTGTTATTTTTAGATTCTCGGACTGCACAGGCTGACATGATATGACACTTCACAAACGCGCATTAAGCTCCGTTTTCCAGAGAACAGCTCATGTTTATTCGACGGTATTTTACTTGTAAGCTTAAGGTATGTATTGTGTTTAATATTAAAAAGTATGAAGTTTCTGTAAATTTGAAGTTTTAAGTATAAATCAAAACCGCACAAGTTTTCTCCCGAGTGAAGTTTGTAGCAGATATTGGTGTTTATCGACATATTTTTGAATTGTATAACATAGTTTGATTTGTTGCGCCCGGTATTTCAAACGCATACCGATGATTTTCAATGAATTTCCCTGTAAACGCCAGGCATAGCAAAGCTTTTGTGTAAGTTATAACCACCACTAGGCTTGTTCTAGTGACCCACTGAACGACGTTATCATGATTGCCTTATCTAGGTCAAGCGCGTCATTATATTACCGTCCTTGTGCGATCGTAAAGATTGCTATTATTTCTTCTGATATGGTAGGAATGTTGGCAGATTTTGGAAACAGATCCACGTTCAAACTGCGTGAAAAGGCTAGTATCGATTTCGTATAGAAAGTTGGGATACATAATTATAAATAGACTAGAAAATGATGTGTTGCTATATAATTCGTGTAATTCTGTATAATTCACCATGACATATGCGAGCGTCTACAAAATGATAAGAAAATAAACTCCACAATAGACCAATTCATTGTTATTGTTTTGATTCCGAAATTTCGCGCATGCGCGATGCGCTGGTAGGCAAAAGCACTGGGTACAGTTACGATAAACACTATGTCATATAAATAACGGCACGTGTTTAGTCAATATATGGAAAAAATTAACAACAACATCATAACACCTAAATACTATTAAAGATATTGCATTTTTAATGTCAATATTGTTTAATTAATACATGTATTCTTATCTATAAAAAAATATATACTCGTTAGTCATTAGCATCAAGGTAAAGGTGGTCTGAAGACTAAACACCGACAATTTCACAAAACAAAGCTATGCATTAGCCGTTGTATTTCTTGCAGAAGGACTTCAAAAATTACAAAAAATAATAAAGCATCCCATTATATAATTATAATTATCAATTGTATGAGTATGAGAGGTAAAAAAAATGAGTGAAAGAAAAGGGGTGCATTAAAATCTGACATACCGGTACAACAAAGCCCTATTAAAAGCGAAGTGCATGACAGTATTTAAATGTTATGATCATTTTCTTTTAAATTGGATGATTTGTTTTTAAGGTGAATAACACTATAGATGAATCGTAACATACAACTGAAAAAGACAACTTCACATAATGCAAATTAACCTGTGAATTCATGTATATTGAAATTCCTTTACAAGTGTATATGAGTGACAAATATCTTACATGTTATAATATATATCTACATTTTTTTTTATTTTTCGTAAATATTATTTACCCCGGTAGTCATACGTAATTTCTTGTTTTCATGATGTCGTTTGTGCATGGCCGTAACATTCAATCTTCAAACGGAATGACGTAGTTTTCATTAACCGGTACCCGCTAAATACGTTTAATGATTATATGTACATTTACCATTTATTAAATACGTTTTGTTATAAATTACCGGCAAACAGGCTAGTATCTTCAAAGCGTACATTTTCTGTTAATATATACTGGACAAATTATTATATATTTTTTTACGATATGTAGCATATCTAATTGAACAGTTGAACTTTGGCGGTATATTACTCAACCCCAAATAACTGCTCAATACTACTAGAAAGAGAAGACATGGTGGTATCATCAATTGTGTTTAATGACCAGAGTTTCATATACCACCTGTGGTCAGGGACCTAGTGTTTGTATAGGTCCCTGCTGTAGTTTATGACACTTTGCTGTTAGTTAAGTAGGGACAATATCTGATCAAAACGAGATAATCGGCTTGTGCCGAACAAAGGGGGCAATTAAACACCGGAATACAAAGGCTAACACGATTTTAAGATTGATGCAAACAATCAAATCAAACCAATTAAATTAAATTAATTTAATGTGTCAAAGTGTTAGTTTTCCTAGACAGACAGACAATACTTTTTTTAGTAATTTCCTTTTTACTCCCATCGTCAACATAATATATTTTGTATATAACAATAAAAATACATATATGTTGCTTTAAGGTAGGTGAAACTATGTCACAAAGTATATTGACATTTTTTTTTAGGGTAGGTGTACCCATTGAGCATAAAAAGCGCACAACGAATATACAATATATGTAATTTATTTTGTAAAGTCGCGATTAATTCCTTTTGTTAAATTATATTATTTAAAGGACACAAGAAAATCTATTTATGGTGTTGTTTTTTTCCGGTTTTCCTGTTTGCATTTAAAAATAAAATATTTTGCCAATAATACTACCGAGTTTATAATGTGTGCATTGATGTAATCAGCTATGGTCAGATTACAGAATGATACAATTGTAAAATTTAGTTCAATGTTTTGGAAGACTTTTTTTGTTGACTTGCACAATGTACCTCGTCAACATCACAGTCATGTGTTTGATATTGATACGCGCCAGAAAACATATTTCAACAAACACGAGTATGAATAAATCAAATGTATATTGGGGTACATAAGATGAACAATGGGTAAATTACGTTATACGATTTAACAAATTTGATCTGATACTCAAAGATTCCTTAACACATAAACAAAGTGTTATTAGTTCAGACCCTGTTCTTTAGTTGCAGCAATTGTACATACTTAATAACAGATGGATTATGGATTATCATAGTGGTAGGTTAATATATGCTGTGTGCATGGAATCGATCTATTTATTGTTTGTTTTTATTCTTATTTGTTTGAGTACAGTACAACAACTTTTGGGATGTTTAAATCTAAAATCTAAAAATGATCGTATACATGTCAAAATATATTGAATAATGTATTTAATATAGATGTAGAGCGTGACAATAAATATCGTGCTCGATATCTCCCCTTTGATCGTGTCTTTCTTTTGCCTACCAGAGTAGCACGGATAAAGATACGCAGGTGCGCGTGACGTCACGCGTGAATTGGTCTATTAAGCTCAGACACTAGTTCATTTACCAGAGAATAAACACATTCATCGAAGGAACGTTGTTGTTGTTTTTTTCAAATTAAATTATGTAAATTTACTAGATATCACTAAAAATGTCGTCACAACGGGCGTTATAATTATTGTAGAAAATGTCACCTTGTAACAAGGTGAAACATTTTTAGAACAAAGTCATTTTCCGAAATTAAAAATACAAAAGAGCATAATAACAATAGCATTATACCGCATGGTTAGTTGCAAGGTATTCAGTTTGGTATTAGATCTAACATAAACTTAAATAGTTTTAATAACAACGTGTGTGCAACGCTTAAATTGAACAATTTCTTTATAATACATTGTTCGGTCATGTACATATACATATGAGCCTGCCTCTGTGAAAAGGGGGTTTAATTCAAGTGTGCTAAGTGTAGTCGGCACAGACTTATTAGGGACGACACTATCCGCTTAAACTGGAGTTTTGCTTAGAAGGGACTTTCTTTAAACGGCAAATATCATATCAACGGAAAGTATCGTCCCTAATTAGCCTGTGCGGACTGCACAGGCTAATCTGTGACGACATTTGACGCACATGCATTAAACCTCATTTTCACAGAGCACGGCCAATATGTTTAAGTCGGAATGGCAGACTATTTGAAGCCCTGACGTGGATCACATCGTATTGGTAGCAACTATCTATTTATATTTAATCAAAGTATTATTACGTTTAAGAAGATAGAATTTTAGAAAAAAAAATGTATGACAAATTCTTCAGAAATTGCAATGATGACACAAAAGTCATTTAAAAGCGTGTTTGAGTTTCAAAAGGTTGTGTATAATGCAGTGATGGTATATCCGGGTCGTTACATACTGCGGACGTCTATCGCGATGGACCTCATAAACTTTGGGATTTGAACGCATTAATTAGTTACAAGCTATTCGAATGCTATCATTTAAATGCTGCTGGAGCAGCATTTTTTCTGCTGCAGCAGAAGTTAAAGTTTCGACCCCTTTGGTGCGCCATAAAGGCCTACGTTATTAACCGAGGTATACCTTTTGGTCTTACGATTTAACCCATTTATGCCTAGTGGACTCTCCCATCCTTCTAAATTGGATCAATTTATTTCTGAAATTAGGGATGTCTAGTATATTTGTTTCTATATTTAGAATATTTCTCACAGAAATTCCTTTAAGCAAACAGCGCAGACCCAGATAAGACGCATTATGCGGCGTCTCATCTGGATCTGCGCTGTTTGCAATGTCCTTTTTCAGGACGCTAGGCATAAATGGGTTAAACTAAATTTCAAAAGGACGTGTTCGGGACGTGTTCGGTACACTTCCTTCTTTGATACAAAAACCACGTATCAATAAGCGTTTAAAAACTGTTGATACATTTAATAATGTAAACAAGAGAAAGAACACCCAAAACCGATCTACTAAGCTATTATCGTAGCTATGTTTTCTTCCTTATCCGAAACAAAAACTTAATTAAAACTTTTCCATGAAATCTTGCAAGGCTGACAAATTGCCAATACAGGTGTATACATGCCAAAATTGCGGTACAAAAACAAGGAAGAGATAGTGGCTAATTTTGTGATCTACATGTAGAACCTCAAACGTAAAGCGTTTTTCGGGAGCGCCGTTTGTACGCAACCTTTGCGCGAGATAACGATAGTAGAAAGCACCGAATTACCTATCCAACTGAATGGCGGATGTTTTTTTTACAGTATATGTTGCCGTGCGTTCGCTTTGACCTTGGCCTTTAAACTGTTGGTCGCAATTTCTGACGGAACAATTGAACCTGCGCGTGACCATGCGCTGTTATGAGGGTTATGGACGGTTGACTTGAGTAACGCAAATCAATTTTCAAATATATGTTATATACGAGTCCATTGTAAATAATTCTTATGACTGAACAAAAAATATTATGTACGAAGAGAGTTGTGTGTCACGAAGAGAGTTATTGAAATTTTTATCGAAAGCACTGAATGGGTAATAATACTTAAGAAAGAACATATGTATACAATACAGTTTTAATTATATGTTGACACAATATACTTTTAATTATAATTCGTCAGGTAAATGTGTTGTAAATGTAATGTATTGTGACATAACAGCATATGCATATTGTTTATTCTTATGATAGAACTTTTGGTACAGATAGATTTAATTATAGGGAAATATTTGAATAATATATTATTGAATATATTATATTATTGAGTAATTGATTAGTAACTGTTATAATTACTAATATGTAAGAAAATGTTAAAAGGTTATTTACATCAATATTTCTATCGTATACGTAAGCAGAAGTTAAAAGTTTAAAGTGGTCAAACTATTTGAGAGTTCATCTCGTGCATGTAAAGACTAGTTAAAATATTGGAAGGTTTGTCAATAAGCAAGTAAACATGATATAGTGTGGGGTAAATACATTGAAAAGTTTAATACAATATGTTAAGATTAGGAAATTGAGGGATTATATAACTGACAGACATTTGATTAACGGAACAGGTCAACCTATTGACATATAGGATTGTTATTACCTCATAAATTATCATTTTAACGGTACACATGAAAGGGGTCAACAGAAAATTTTATTTGTACAGGCCATATAAAATAATTCACAGGCATTCACAGGCAAACACAACATAAAGTTTTATGCCACACAGAGTAATGAGGCTTAAGAATATTCTATAAGCATGTAAGAACTCGAGCAGTTTGGGTTATCAATAAGCCCGGACCTTGGTGACCAATGGAAATTACAAGTAAATTTTTTTTAATTAACCTAGGAATAAAATGCAGTGTTTTAGTTAGTAGTGGCAGTCTGCGGGGAGATCAGAAAAGAAATTTGAGATTTGTAACGTCTTCTTGACGTTGCGGCCATGTGGGCCGCCGCGCTGTAAAATTATATTTCATGAACATTAGCAAGCGTTGTGTTTGGAAATATTCAACAGAAATAAATCTCGATTAAAACATAAATGAACTCTGGTTGTAAATGTGTGTTCACAATGTGTAATTACGTGACAGTATTTATTTCGTGAGTTTTACTAATGTGCACGATGTGACTTACTTTGAACATAATCAAATAATGGATATACATCTACATCAAAATCAAGATAAGAAATACGGACTTTTCATATTTATGTGTTATTTTGTTAAGGCGGATTTCATGATACATCTGATACATAAACATGACACGGTTGAATGTTATCTATTCTAAAGGGTGCGCATATAAATTAGAGTAATACATAGAGAATAGCAGGTTGCTGCCGGATCTTTTTGTAATATATCAGGCAAGGTTTAGAATAATATAACGTTTAAGCTTGCCGAGCCGTTATTTTATTCGTGCCGAGTCGTATATATTACAAAACGATCAGGCAGTAACCTGTATTTCTATTTATTGTACCACTACGCCCCAATTTTAAAGAAATAATGAAAAATCGCTAAAAGCTGCAGTTTTAGCGGGGAAGAATATTACTTTTGTCGTTTGACGTTTTAATAACGACGTCATGAGCGCGCGCTTAATAATTATAAAAAAAAGTGTTTTTTGCTGTTTGTGTTGCATTTTGCGTTTACATTATATTACATTTTGGTATTAAATTGTTTGTTTTGTTGAATCCGATTTGATTTTACTAAATATGATTACTTCATAGTTGATTCCAAGTAATATGACCATCCTCCACACATGACTGATACAAGAACTTCATGTTGACCATGATATACACAAAATATATCAGGCTACGTTATCAGGCAGTTAGCATGCGGTGGTATGATAAAATAGGTTTTATAACCAGGGTTGTTTGAGTCGTGATAGATAACATACAAAATTAGGCAGTTTGTAAATGCCATGTTGGTAATCGAGTTATTGGTCAATGACACGGTCTAGTGTTGAAAATTGTCGCACCATCCAATAAATAATTACTAAAGTTAACAAGTAAGATCATAAAACAAATTGTTTCATTTTATCATCTTGCCGACAAACCTGCACAAACCGCTTTGAAATAAGTAAATTTCATTTAACGACATCGTTTTTGTAATTTTAAAATCAATATGATTACGTAGTGGCTGTGTTTTTAATACATTTTAAGAAACAATACAACAGCAAGCGCATACACATATGAAATGTACTTAATAAAACATTAACATTACACTAAGCAAATTTCGTATACTATGTTGATTTGTTTAAAAGAATTTAAAAGTTTATAAGTACAGTTGCAAAATAAAAACATCATTGTCCAGAGTTTTAAACCCCCCCCCCCCCCACACACACCCCACCCCTCAAAAACAAATAAATAAATACAATGTAATAAAATGCAATGCCATTTAAACAAATATGTCCGTTCGGTTCATCGATATTTGAACTGTTTCTAACCAGATTTTCTTATTTCCTTTTCTCAGCAACATTTCGACTTGTCACAGTTTTTAATGTTGCCCCTGAATGAGTTTAAAACATTTACCGTAGACACATTCTAACTAAAAATGGACATTCTTGGATTTCAAACAACACTTTTTATGTCAGTTCGTCAAAAGATCCTTAATTAAGATGCATTAAAGGGGCCTTTTCACAGATTTTGGCATTTTTTAACTTATTCATTAAATGCTTTATATTGATAAATGTAAACATTGGATCGTAAAAGCTCCAGTAAAAAATCAAGAATAAAATTTAAAAAAGGAAAAGAACATTGCCCGGAGCAGGTTTCGAACCAGTGACCCCTGGAGTCCTGCCAGAGTCCTGAAGTAAAAACGCTTTAGCCTACTGAGCTATTCCGCCAAGTACGCTTACTTGTTATTTTATACCTTATATAAGCAATCTTCGTAGTTTCACAAAATTTAACGACAAAAACAGAACTCTCCAAATTATTCAATCGTTTCGCGTTGCAACGCTTTATAATTTTTAGGTTTTAAAATCGTCAAAAGATGCATATAATGGCTATATTAGACCATGGTAAATGTTCAGTATTACTGTTTCCTCACAAATATCATAACTAAAACGAAAATTTGCGAATCTGAAACAACTTTTTTCAATTTTGTCAATTTACCAAAGCGTGAAAAGATCCCTTTAAAAGTGCGTCGCAACATAGTTCATAATGGTTACTGCCCTCAGAAGTTACCAACATCCATTAATTTTAATGTTGTAGTTAAATATGCTAAATTGATCCAATTTAGAAGGATGGGGAGCCCACTAGGCATAAATGGGTTAATAACCTTTTAAAAGTGTACGTATTCCAGACCAATGTTCAAATAATTTCTTTTATGATGCATATAGGCTGGGTTTAAGTGTAATACGTGCAAAACACAGAACAAATAGAACAAACAAAACAAACAGAACAAACTGACACCTGCCGTTATTAAATCAGAGATAGGAGGGGAATGGCCTCATAAATGTTTTTGACAAATGACCCATCCCGAACAAGTTATGTGCCTCATAAATGTTTTTGACCAATGACCAATCCCAAACAAGTTACGTAACCGCGTGTGCGATTCCGAAATCTTCAGAATAAAAGATCTGACCATGAAGTCCATACTCTACCAACTAAGAAAGCAAAGACAAGCTACACGTCATGTTAATCTAAATTCATTGAGCCGCGTTCTGAGAAATCTGGGTTTAATGCATGTGCGTAAAATGTCATTCCAGATTAGCCTGTGCAGTCCGCACATGCTAATCAGGGACGACACTTTCCGCAATAACTGTATTTTCGTGTAGAAGAGACTTTCTTTAAACAAAAAAAAACCATAACAGCGGAACGCGACTCCATTGTAAGGATGCTCAGTGCACAAGGTGCAACGCACTGCGAGTCTGATGTGTATACAAGAGCACATAGTTCAAGGCTCCATTAATAACCGATATACAGATATTACACGCAGACGCAGAAGTTTAATTAGAAACGATACACATGAGCTGTGCTCTGTGATAAAATTTATTGAAGATTATAAAATAACATGTATTTAATCAACAATTACATTTCTAGGCAAATCAAGTCTAAGAGTTATAAATAACTTAACATTATTTTTGCATGCCATAGAAACACTTCAGTTCTTAAATTCAACTTACTAATAGACAGAAAAATATGCTGAATATTCTAAATATGAATTAATGTAACTGATTTTGACATATTGAACAAGTCAATGTAACAGCATTATACACAACTTTCTCGTATTACTGTAAAGTACTGATACATAACTGAATGCCAGCTAATACAAAACATATTTAGATATGTTTTTGTGTATCTGTTAGAGCTCATAAGAAATACATAAGATATTAGTAAATTGTTACACTCGGGGGACAAAAGTAGTTGTTACTATTTACTCTGCATCAAGCATTGGGGACAAATTTGACAACATTTTTAACAATGACTTTTGATGTCACATTATTTTTCAATGTTATTCCTCCAATTTCTGTTTATAACAGATTAGAATGAAGCCTGCCAAGGTCAGCCGCATCATCATTGCCTGTGCTGTTTTTCATAATCTGCGGTTGATGTGGGGGAACCAGCAGTGGATCCGGAACCTTTAGAAGAGGTTGTAAGGGGAGATATGTTTCAGGCTGTATCGGATGGGAAAAGAATTAGAGATACCATTGTCGCAAATTACTTTACTTAGGAAATTAACAGATTATTTTTTTTTTCATTATATTTGTGCTTGTATATCTCGGAGTCATACACTGATAGTTTGGTTCCTTGTTTGTTTATGTGAACAACCATAAAACAAGTAAACAAAATATATTATTTTAATGCCTATATAATATTTTTGAAACAATGTTTAGGTAATAACCTCATTTATACTTACTCATTTTTGGATTTGTTAATGAGAATATCAGTCTGTACTGTGAGTTCTTACGTAGAACTTTTCGTGTTTGTCTGCCAAGCTGTTCGGTTTGGCATAGTACATTTGCATCTCGCTCAGTGACCTGTATATGTTTAAATATTTTTGTTTTTCTTTGTTGACTCTATTAACTACTTACAAAATTGATAAGCATTGTTCTGAATGATTTTGATTATTGATAGTCATCAGCTACTTTATTATGGTTATTGTAAAACATTGATCTGATTCTATTGGTTCAGTATGTCCGTTTCATTGTTAGCAAATAATTTCAATTTAAAGAATATGACATTGTCATTATATAGTTTAAAGTTGATTGTTTAGCTTATATAAATAAAATAAGGTCCACGAATAGTTATATACATACATACACATACTTAGTCTGAGGCTCTTTCTTGTTAATGTTGCAACTTGGGTGTTCATCTGTATCTGCTGATGCACATCTTGCCTGATCTCTGATGAACATACATTAAAGAACACTGTTATATATATATATATATATATATATATATATATATATATATATATATATATATATATATATATATATATATATATATATATATATATATATATATATATATATATATATATATATATATATATATATATATATATATATATATATATATATATATATATTATGTTATGATCATATTATTTGTTTCAATGAGTCAACTTTGTTAAAGCAAGAGATAATTTGAAGTTTTATTTGTTTTATACATGCTGAACAGTAGAGATATGATATTGGAAACTGATTCTTACACTGTTGAAATCGTCAATTATCGAAGTTCAGTCTAAACATAATATCATCTTGGGCAAAATACCACTTTAGCCCCCACCAGAGGGGTGGATATGCACACGGAATGAGCCCATTGTGTTCATTCAGTATGTATTCACACCTCTGGCGAGGGGCTTAAGTGTTGTATTGCCAAATCTTGACAAATGAATGAACAGTCAAACCAATACAATTTTCTGATTGTTACCACAATAACAGCTCGATCAGATAATGGCTTCAGACTGTATGACAGACTTGTTTAGCAACGGTAATTTCAAATATAACTTTTTAACCATTTGTTTAGTAGATTATATAATTGTTCTCCACTCTTGATTTTCCCAACGATGGCAGCTTCCAAGTCCATATTTAACCATCTTGCTATTTTACTATAAATGTCGTGTCCAAAACATATTTGATACGTATTTAACGTTATTCTATGTCTGATATGGCTTATTTTCAGTACTAATTCATAATGTAATAGCTTTTTAGCAAAGTACTACAGAAATACTTACCTGCGGTCACGCTGGCCTAAACCTTATATTGCTACTGTAATGAAGTTATAGGATCAAAGCATATTGATGATTGTTGTTGTAAACTAGTTACCTTGTGAATTGAAATGTGTCTGAGTTGGTGTCTGTAGCTATAAGGTTTTATGTCTACTTCGAGGTTTTATGTACAGTCTGTCCTCTATCCGGCTCATGTAAAACGAGTACTGAAAAGAGACCAATGCAAGACTATCATTTCAATAAAATATTCTTGATAATACTAACCTGGGACGAAAAAAATGCTACTAATCTACATCATCAAATGTGTTAAGTATATTCACTCGAAAAAAATATACTTTTTACAAAAATACTTGATGAATTGATCTCTGAAAGCGTAAAACACAGTACACAATCTGTAGGAAATAACATACATTTTCAAGTTGTTTTAATTCATGCCAAATTCCAAATCATATTCATCCTTTATGTTCTGGTCACACACTGTATAGTTATAGGGTAAAATGTTATCCTGTCTTTATCAAGTTTATATGTACTTGTCCCTTTAGCATGAAAAATTGTTCTGAAAACAATTGAACATTCACTTAAATGACAATATCATGAAGGGATTTCGTTAAGCCATTACAAAAGGCAGCTACAGCGAAAGAGGCTAGCCATAAAATTCATATTGAAAAAAAATGTTGATGATCCAGATTGCCAATTTTCAGTTCGTTTGCATAAGATATGTATCGCTACATGTATCACAACATGCCAATGCGACGTTGTTTTAGACTTATTCGGCAGAGAAAAGGGTATTCCTTGACATGTGCGTGCTCAACAACAGTTGTTCTAGAAGTTGTCCGTGTATAACAGCCATGTGCGTGCTCAACAGCAATCGTCAAAACCAATCGAAACACAACTTTACCTTGAAAATAACGCCATTAGCAATCGATGTATCCATTTTTTGCCAGTTTCAATGCGTCCGCATGAACAACTGGTTCTTAAACAGTGCTAATAAGTGTGAAAACAGTTATATATTATTGTTAGTCCGTGTACAACAGTAATTGACGGTTCAGGAAATCGCAAAATATTCCATGAGTAATTTCCACACTCAGACCAACCAGAGGGAAACGGTTGATACTCGATGAAACCGCGTCCGGCTGGCCCTACGATAGGCGTCATCCGATTAAAAACAAGTAAGTTATAAGGAAGATGTACCTGTTTAAACACTCAAATTTTCCATCTTATCGAGACATCGGCGGCCATGTTTTCTCAATTTTGACCACGTGATTCCCCGAATTGTCTGTTAAAAGTAAGTCTCTTCTTAGCAAAAATCCAGTAAGTTTAAATCTATTTATTTTAGCTCGATTGCATCGAAAGCCTAAGGCTTATATAAACGCCCTCGAGTCCGTTTCCTGGGCCTAGAACCAGTACATACGTATATATACATATTTAAGTTAGGAGCTTTGAATTTTATTCATTTTTACTATCTTAGGAGTTATTTGCGAATATCTTTAGGTGCAAAATATATAGTAAGGCCTAATTTATCCTGCCTCTGTTGCAAACATTGACCAAATAAAGCAGGGTCGAATAAATTTTCCTATCTCCGGTCAACAGGAATAGCGTATTCCTACGCACTCTGTGACAATTAACATGTTCTAATATTTGACCTTTGAAATTTATTGGGACGCATCATGAATGTTATCGATATGTTATATATCATTCTTTTTTTCATTAAATATATTACCGAACCAGCTTTCCGTATTCATCATTTTCATTTAGATCTACTTGATTACGCACTTTTATGACGTAGCTAGGTGTGACGTCATTTCTCAGACGAAACCTACTACCTAGTTTAGTTTCTCTCAGGATTTTAGGGACAACAATTTTGACATGGTGTTTTGACAGTTTTTTTTTTAAATAAATATTTTAAAATCGTCGAACGATTGAATCATAAACGTATTTCGGATTGTGTGTTTGTCATCCATAATTGTTAATTTCGAATAAAATAATTCGCTACGACAGGATTACGATTTCGTAAATTGGGCTTTGGGTCAGAGTGGTTAGCATTCGATACAAAAAATATTGTGGATTAAAATACATTTCGATAATAGGGATGGAAAAACAGAAAATGGATTTCGACAAAGGGGTGGAAGAACAGAAAATGAGTGTGTATATGGTTGTACATTTATTGTAATAAGCGAAGGATTAAAATTGTCAATAAGGTAATAACATTTTAGTTATTGTTTTACTGCTGCATTATATTTTTATTTTTTATCAAGAAAAATATCACATTATCGATTCATTATTACAGGGTAAAGTGATTGTGAGTCGAACACGATCTGAAGTTGGACGATTTTGGACCCGTTTTTCTGTCGATTTTACTTAGGCATGTAAACAAGTGTACATTAACCGAAATAAATATTTAAACCAATCAAATATGTCTTTTGTCTGCTTTGGCGTTCTTCCCAGTATTCCTGAAGTTCATTTCTATAAATAGAAACATGTACCTTCACGGGCGCGAATTTCAAAATTGACAACGCAAAAGAAGTAAGAGTTGTTGGCGTTTGAAACAGTTTAGTAGTGTTGAAATCTGTTTGAGCAATTAACATCATTGTTTAAGCTGTAGATTTATGATCATTTTGTAAACTAAATTAATGTAGCGAGATTTTCATAATTGTTCTTGAAGAATAATTGTTCGGACTGTATTTCAATTTAATCACTACATTGAGTTCATTAATGACACAACATTTTATTTATATTTTAGATAGTATTTTATTTTTATTTTAACACAAGTTTCATATTATTCCAAAATAAGCTGTTTTTATTTGTACACTTAATATTTAGTTATTTTGATAATGCTGGTCTTAATTCAACTATAATTCCACAGTAAAAGGTTTCCGATGTTACTTCTTTAAAGCCTAAATTCCAACTACAATTTTGTCCACAATCACAAAGCAGACACACACTTATCAACATTCACAACATAAAACCGCCCGAAAATGTCATCTCTATCACAACAGAGCACATTTAATCTAAAACAAACAAACTCTCTCTCTCGAAAAATATCAGATCCAGCATCCACACCCTAGGTATAATTGTGTCTTGTTCGGTGAAAGCTGGTCATAATGCATGTGCGTAAAGTGTCGTCCCAGATTAGTCTGTGCCGTCCGCACAGGCTAATCAGGGACGACATTTTCCGCTTTTATGGTATTTTAAGTTTCAAGGAACTCCCTCCTTACCGAAAATCAAGTTTAGGTGGAAAGTGTCGTCCCTGATTAGCCTGTGCGGACTGCACAGTCTAATCTGGGACGACACTTTACGCACATACATTATACCCAGCTTTCACAGAACAAGACACAATTAATCGCAGTTCGCGACAATTAAAGTTTAATCGTAGTTTCTTTGAATTGATCAACAAATTTTCCCACCGACAACATGAACCATTTTAGATATTGAGTCGGACAGCAAAACAACGCAATTTGATATTGAGTCGGACATTGTCAGACTTATGGTCAGTTTTGAATACACAATGTTTAACTTATATTTACATATGCACGTCTACAGATAGGTCTAAAATATAGAAATAAAAGCCTATGTTATTACGTGTTTACGTGACACTAAATTACCATTACCAGTATCATCATACTCGACCAAGCTTCAATAAGAACAAAGTGTTCTGATCAAGTTCTATCAAGAATGGACTATACATGTGACTTCTAAAGTGTTAGCAATGTTTTACTTTAGCCATGTAAGGAAAACTGCCCGTCCCCTGGCGACCATGTTATTCATCGAACCGGAACCGTTCTCAAACCTAGCTGAGATATACGCATGCAATCAAAATGAGACGAATCTTGCAAGTAATTTTCTTAAAGATTGGCTAATACATGTGACTTTTATAGTGTTAATAAACTTTTGCTTAATTTGACATATTAATGACCTAGTCTTTGACCTCACGAGATACAGTTCCGAACTCGACCAAGATTCCATTGGGACAAATATTCCAGACAAGTTTCATGAAGATAAGACAAAGATAAGTCCTCTAGAATTTTAACAAGGAAAATATTGACGACAGACGACGCACGCCGGGCATAAGGCGATCCAAAAGTTCACAGTGAGCACGTTATGCTTAGGTGAGCTAAAAGGAATATTTTTACAAAACATATAATATAAACTGTACTATCTTTAATTGCGCCGGTTCGGATACGTTTGATTCTCCACCATTTTTACCCACTATCTGTATACATATAATTATATACTTGCAAGTCGTTGTATATAAGATTGGATTATATTTCTTGTATGCGCGCTTGATGGTGGGATCAATTAACATGCATTATAATTGTGTCGCGTTCTGACAAAACTGGGCATCATGCCCGTGCGTAATGTGTTATCCCAGATTAGCCTGAGCAGTCAGCACAAGCTTATCAGGAAAATCTGGGCGACACTCTACGCACATGCATTCTGCCCAGTTTTCTCAGAACGCGACTTATATGAATGTTGTGCTGAAAGATCGAACCAGTTTGGTCAATTTTGTAAAAAAAGGATACAACGCACAGAATATGTACAGTCACTAGCATTCATTCATTATGAAAGGAGTTTAGTCTGGCTACTCTGACGTACAAACTCTATTTTAAAGCCCATACTTTTATAATTTCGATATTTTTCAGATGAAGATAGCATATCTTTTAAACTTTTGTTCTAATTTTGGTGTTCATAATCGGTTAATAAAAATTAAAGTTCATTAGAACTTTTTCGCGCATCCAAAGCTGCCCGAAGCCAATCTCGCGTTCGCTCGTAAATGTTCGGATACCATAGCCGGAAATTCACATGGAGTATATTGTGACACAAAAAATAAATAAAAAAGGAGCAGTTTGTATCGCGTTAAATCTATGTTACCGGACCACATCTAGCGTTGAGATAATGGCTGTTGCCAAAACACGGCAATAAGTCACGGGAGCCACCTATTTTTGCGATGATTTTCATGAAATGTCGAGGATATTTCTACGTAGTGAGTAAGTTTTAAATGTTTGTTTTTTTTAAAACATATTTCGCAATATTCTTAAAATCGGGCAATTTAGTGCGATTCAGCGAAGATTTAGTCATCCCCACATGTACAAAAACATATAATGTATATGTGTTTGTGCAATCCGTAACTATAGTATGTTGAACGCAATCGTTTGACGTCGTTCGCGAATTAATCGGGTGCAAAAGTGCTCGTTACACAGGCAAACAGAGAGGGTAATCACGTGACAAACAAGATGGCGACGTGTTCATTCCGATGCAGGTATTTTTCGTCGTTTTATACCCTTTATTTTTTGTATTTTTTTTTATTCTGCTCACTTTCCAGCCATATTAGTAAAAAAGTTACTGGCTTTTATTTCATTGTAATATTCGCTCTATATCTCGACTTTACTCGGTGCGAAATTTCTTAGCGGGATGACCTAATTAGGGCTCCACTAAGAAAATTTGCGGGGAGTAAAGTCGAGATATAAAGCGAATTTAAATACGAAATAAACGCTAATCACCTTTTTACTGATATGGCTGGAAAGTGAGCGTCTTTTAAAAAATAAATAGAAGTAATAAAGGGTATAAAACGGCGAAAAATAACTGTCTCGGTATGGACGTCGCCATCTTGATTATCACGTGATTACCCCCTCTGGGCAAAGTACATCGACTTTCTTTCAAAATGTCCACCATGTCGCAACGTATAAAGTATATATAGTTTCCAAATGGGTTCTGATTATTTCATTATGTGGATGAATTAATCTTCGCTTAATTGCACTACATTTCCCGATTTTTAAAATATTGCGAAATATGTTAGTAAAACATATAAAACCTACTTAACCTGAAGAATTATCCGTGAAATATCATAACGGTCCTTAACGCCACCTCGGAAGTAGCATTGGCTCATTTATTGATGCATCGCAAAAAAGAGGTGGCGCCCGCGATTAACGGCCGTGTATAAGGAACATTGACATTTGTGTACTCCTGGGCATTTCTGCCCCGATGTATTTGGAAATAAATCCTAAATCCTTTGTTGACCTTTTTTTTTTCAAATGTACGAATTATGTGTTGAGTTGAGTGGCAATGGGCTTTTAACTAGAACTCAAAAAGCTGTTTTAAGAATTGTGTCTATAACCTTTGCGCACTAATGAAATTTTGTACGTGCTTGACATTCGAATTGCCTGCGCGTGCGCAATGGCTCACTTAAACACGGTGAATAATCATTAAAAGCGACAAGTGTGACATGTTAAAAAGGAAATAAAAACGGTAGTGATACTGTTTTCGTTTGTTGTTAATTTTGTAAAATATGCTGTGAAGGCAGACATATAAATATACAGGACTCAGGTTTCTTGAACTAAAACAAGGTTAAGGCAGGTCGCCTGAATTTTCAATGAAACGGGTGATTGTAATTTCCAAAAAACCTACCAAATATTCAAAGTGTAGTTGTTAATTCTATTTTAAAGTCCTATTATACGGAAAGTCTGATCCATGTAGGAGTTAATCAACTCAGAAAGTAGTTCCTATTATACGGAAAGTCTGATCCATGTATGAGTTAATCAACTCAGAAAGTAGTTCCTATTATACGGAAAGTCTGATCCATGTATGAGTTAATCAACTCAGAAAGTAGTTCCTATTATACGGAAAGTCTGATCCATGTATGAGTTAATCAACTCAGAAAGTAGTTCCTATTATACGGAAAGTCTGATCCATGTATGAGTTAATCAACTCAGAAAGTAGTTCCTATTATACGGAAAGTCTGATCCATGTATGAGTTAATCAACTCAGAAAGTAGTTCCTCAATAAAAAAATATGCTTGTAGCAAAATTAGACCTTAACCCATATATGCCTAGCGTCTAGAAAAAAGGCTTCGGAAAACAGATGATGCGGCGTCTCATCTGGGTCTTCGCTGTTTTCTTAAAGGAATTTTTATAAGAAATATTATAAATATAGAAATAAAAGATATTAGACATCCCTAATTTTGAAATAAATTGATCCAATTTAGAAGGATGGGAGAGTTCACTAGGCATAAATGGGTTAAGATCCAAACAGCGAGGCTCCAGAAAAGCCTCTGCATCTAGGAGGTTCCTGACGAGTCTGCGCGCATATAGTGTTTTTCTTAACTCGGGCACAGTGCACAGTTTCGAATTATGACCACAGGTGTTAAGTGTATGGCTTTGATATTTATTAGTATAAAACATAATTTTGAATGAAAAATAATCAATAATTATAAATTATAAATAAGTATATCAATGTTTTTAATTACTATCAAATATATATATATATATATATAACAAGATATTCAACACCAAATGGCATTACAACCAGAAAAGGAATTAATTCCTGCGTTTAATAAGACCGATTTCGTAGAAATCGATGCACAATTGATGAAGCAATGGCTGTTCAAAGCGATGCACCCTGTTTATATTATATTTGATAGTGATTTTTTCAGAGAAGTTGATTTTTCGTTATAATTCAATTATCACCAATTAATATCATAGCCACACGCTAACCATCGGTGATTATGACAACATTAGCCACGAAGAGCCCGCTTTTTAGAATGCTTTTCGTTTTGTTGTTAATAACACAGGTGTTGGGCGCGTGACCGATTCACTGAAATACTATCAATATGCCATAAAACAATATTTTTCATCACTTTGACAAAAAATCTGATATTTTATATAGTTCATATATATTATATCAGAATTACCTGTGGCTATTACTCATTTTTCTCAAGCTACTGTATGTAACGTAGTCCGGTTGGATGACAATTCATACACAAGTCCGATGAAATGTTCATTGATATTTTATTCAGTTAACCCATTTACGCCTAGCGTCCTGAAAAAAGGACATTGCAAACAGCGTAGACCCAGATGAGACGCCGCATAATGCGGCGTCTCATCTGGGTCAGCGCTGTTTGCTTAAAGGAATTTCAGTAAGAAATATTCTAAATATAGAAATAAATATACTTGACATCCCTTATTTTGGAAATAAATTGATCCAATTTAGAAGGATGGGAGAGTCCACTCGGCATAAATGGGTTAATTAACAAGTCCACAAAATATTCTAATAATGTGATGCATTCAGTAATCTTCGAGATCTTACAATATTGAAGTCCACTAATTAAAAAGTAGGCGGGCGGCAAGACCCTTGTGGGCCTGCCCCGCGATTCAGAATTCAAATGAATCCGATATTTATGCTAGTTTAATTAACTCATTTATGCCTATCGTCTAGAAAAAGGCCTTGGCAAACAGCGTAGACCCAGATGAGACGCCGCATGATGCGGCGTCTCATCTGGATCTGCGCTGTTTGCTTACAGGAATTTCTGTGCAAAATATTCTTAATATAGAAATAAATATACTAGACATCCCTAATTTTGGGAATAAATTAATCCAATTTAGAAGGATCGGATGTTAACTCGAAGTGGACTCTTGTTCTACCTGTATACAACATTGCTCTCTTTTATACTCAAAAAGACACAAACCTACGTTTCAAATTAATATAATACGTTATCCACACCATATATATCATATCTTATTACATAAAAACTGACATCTTCGTGTTCGAACTCAAAAGTTATCTACACAACCCATGTCGATTTCACAGTCATTTATATATTATTACATGAAAAGTGTCGTCACTTGTTGTTAATGGCTGAATGCTTCGGAGGCTTAAATAACAGATGGTTTTATCATTTATCAATAAATTTAATTCCGTTAATTAATACAAGTCAAAAATAAAACAACTGTTAATTTGAATATCTACCATGAGAGGCGTATGTATGCAACCTTGCCGGTTTGTTGATTTATGTATTATACTGTTACATTTCCCGTTGATAGCGTTCTGCTGATGTAAACATATGTGTCGTGTTCTGAGTAAACTGGGCATAATGCATATGCTTTAAGTGTCGTCCCAGATTAGCCTGTTGAGTCCGCACAGACTAATCAGGGACGACACTGTCCGCATTACTTGGATTTTTGCTAAGAAGAGACTTCATTTAAACGAAAAATGTCGTAAAAGCGGAAAGTGTCGTCCCTGATAAGCCTGTTCGGACTGCATGGGCTAATCTGGGACGACACTTTACGCACATGCATTAAGCCAATGTTTATCAGAACGCGGCTCATGATTACTCGATACTGTCTTACATAACTAACATTCGTAGCATTACGTCACATGTTTTTACAGATGGATCAATATCCTCACGTGTATCAATGTCTATTTGTAGCAAACCTATGTCGATACAACTCGCGACACATGCTGCAATACTTTCTCAGTTACATAAGACATTGCCTTGTGGGGACATATTTCAGTTTTAAGGCTTAAACGGTTGATGAATTGATGATACTTCACAAATATAAGTGCACGAAGTTTGTCTGAACTAAATGTACTAAATATACAGCAGATTATATAGCGACTAATCTGGTTTGAGTGCTTTTTCCGAGCGAAATATGCGTGTATTTTGCAATGGTTTTAACCCATTTATGCCTAGCGTCTAGAAAAAAGACCTTGGCAAACAGCGTAGACCCAGAGGAGATACCGCATGATGTGGCGTCTCGTCAGGGTGCGCGCTGTTTGCTTTAAGGAATTTCTGTAAGAAATATTATAAATATAGAAATAAATATACTGATCCAATTTAGAAGGATGAGAGAGTCCATTATGCATAAATGGGGTAATATTTAGAGTGATCAACAGAGTGGCTCACCGCATTAATATTTCCGTTGGGCGTTTGCATTCTCTGAGAAGGTCAGAGTCTCCGTGGTTAGGAATTTTTCAGAGCGAATGCGCTGGCTGGTCTGGAGCTACACTGACACCCATTTTCGCATGTGACAAACATAGCAGAAGACCCATTTTCGTATGTGACAAACAAAGCAGAAGACCCATTTTCGCATGTGACAAACATAGCAGAAGATCCATTTTCGCATGTGACAAACATAGCAGAAGACCCATTTTCGCATGTGAAAAACATAGCACAAGACCCATTTTCGCATGTGACAAACATAGCACAAGACCCATTTTCGCATGTGACAAACGTAGCAGAAGACCCATTTTCGCATGTGACAAACATAGCAGAAGACCCATTTTCGCATGTGACAAACATAGCAGAAGACCCATTTTCGTATGTGACAAAGATACGAAATTGTGACAAACATAGCAGAAGACCCATTTTCGCATGTGACAAACATAGCAGAAGACCCATTTACGCATGTGACAAACGTAGCAGAAGACCCATTTTCGCATGTGACAAACATAGCAGAAGACCCATTTTCGCATGTGACAAACATAGCAGAAGACCCATTTTCGTATGTGACAAACATAGAAGAAGACCCATTTTCGCATGTGACAAACATAGCAGAAGACCCATTTTCGCATGTGACAAACATAGCAGAAGACCTATTTCACGCCGGGTATGCGAATTCTTCGTTGACGGATGGCACTTCACTCACAGAGAACAACAAACGCCACGCGCGAGAGGTAAGTTCCTCTGTTTTATTTAAAGTTATATCCTAAAGATTAGTTTTTAAGACAAGACACATGGTCGAGTTGATAAATGGTGTATCCTTTTGTATTGGCAATACACAATTTCACGGAGGAATGGTACAGTTTTGCACAAAAAATAGAAAATTCGATCGGAAAACGGCATAAACTGGATGAACAGTAAACATTTTAACAAAATAAAACTACTTAGAATTATTGCAAGAAATTTTTTGCTATTCCAGCATGTAGAGTTATCACTGTGCTTCAAATACTGAAATTTTGATAGTATTCAATGAAATATAAACAAAGATAGTGCATGTTGTAATAGGTGGCATACATATAGTTGCAGGCACTTGTTTACCGATAAAGGGCACTTCAGATTACGGAGACTTTCAAAAAAGCGGGCACTCTAATAACTGAGTTTTATCTTCTACCTTAAATGCATTTATTTATATTATGGCTATTCATACGAAACATTTTGAAAATATATTTTTCAAAAATCACATTACTATTAATTTATACTATGTTTATTATAATTGCAATTTTCAAATAAGATAATATTTATTATTAAATAAATGTGTAAATAATGAACTTGTTTTTTATTGGTAACTTGAGATTCAGAGAAATGAAAATACAACGGATAATGCGGATCAACACAATCGTGTTTAATTTTAAGGGCTCTAGATAACGGTAGTGAAGGGGTCTTTATGAGGCAAATAAACATTTGTTCTTCATAAAATCCTATGTCGGTTGTGCTTATTTGAATCGCATCATCAAGACGATACTAATGCGTAGCAACAAAATTAAAAAGAGAATGGTAAAACTCCCTTAATTTTGAGCCCTGCTTATAGGGAGCACTTCCCTTTACGCAACGCTAACGTTTGCTCGAAGTGCGATTCACCTGACCCTAAATCACTGTATTGGTTGAATTTAAAGAAACACGGGTAAAATTAAATCGTAAAAACAACTGATTCTGGAAAAAAGGAATGCGTACATAAAATGTTTAAATGTCATATTATGGAGTCAGTACTTAGTATACCCCCCAAAACGAAGTTTAGGTTGCTATATAGGATAGAACTTGTCTGTCGGTCTGTCGGTCGGTCGGTCCGTATTAAGTGTCCGCTCTCTCGGTTTTCATCCGATCTTCACCAAACTTGGTCAGAAGTGGTATCCAGATGTCTATGTCAAGTTTGAATATTAGTCATGACGGGTCAAAAACTAGGTCACGGGGTCACTTAGTGCGTTTTAAACATCACTCATCCTGTAATAAATAATTGTGTCACTTATATGCAACTTCATATGCAGCATGTGTTGTGTTTATATTAAAAACAAAGACGGATATGCATAACTTTTTACACCACTGTCGTGTGATTAAATCGACCCCGCCCGTACTTTTATTGCTATTTTCGTTTACTGGCATTGAGCCAAAAAGTTCCAATAGAATTTCGGACCTGCATCGCTGCTGATCTTAATCTCTGAGAGGCAGTTTAAGCTGAGTGATTATTCATGACATGCTATCTAATATATAAGTAAATAGCCTTAGTACCTTCATTTGGACATAAAGATAAATGCTTTAGATTTTTTTAACATTTATCTTTCACATTTATACCAAATCATAATCATATTTCAAATGAATAAGAACATGCTTCGGTAATTCGTTTTTTATTTGCGTACTAAGTACATACATTTTTATTTATTGCCTGCTTACTTTAACAGTATTCCACAGCGAATTCTGCATTTTTGATTCACAAAAAAACGAGTGTGTTATATCTGGAAAAAAGTGTCTAGATGTCGGGAAACGAAGTGCCATTGTTTTTTAGATGATCGGTAAACGAAGTGCAGCTGAAAAATGTGCATGCGACTCTTAAAACATTTGAATTTTCTAAAATACATTAGTAAACTAAAATGTAACATGTTGTAACATTACTGGATATATTGATATTTTATTTCGAATAGTAAGCACGTTCTTGATTTATTTCCAAGTATGTTTATTTCGTTAAAATATGTACTGATCATTCAATTCATGCTGATTATCGATGAAATTTTATCGTGTTTTTTTTAAATAATTCACCGTTTTTTTCCGCGAATTTCTTTCTTCGCAATACGAAGTGCTATATCATTAATCACCCAAACAATGTTCTGTGTCTAAAAACCAAATAAACAGAACATAAATACAAAAAAGCTGAAGAACTCGCCTTTCGCGCGTGGCTTTTGTTGTTCTCTGTTAGTGAAGTGCCATCCGTCAACGAAGTATTCGCATGCCCGGCGTGTATTTTCGCATGTGACAAACATAGCAGAAAACCCATTTTCGCATCACGTGGCTCAATTTACGACTGTTTATTACTGTTGTTCTATATTTGAAAGTAGCAGTAATTCTGTATGATCTTGGGAAAGGTTGGTACTTATTTACACTCCACCGCAATGTATTGTTTTTATCATAAAAAAGATTACATACTTTAACAGTTTAACCAGATACTTGACCCGCACAAACAAATGAGCCACGCTCTGTGAAAAGGGGTTTAAATGCATGCGCGTTAAGTGTCGTCCCAGATTAGCTACAGGCGAATCAGGGACGACACTTTTCGCTTGTATGGTATTTCCTGTTTAAAGGAAGCCCCTTCTTAGCGATAATCCAAATCCAGTGTAGGCGGAAAGTGTCGTCCCAAATCTGGAACGAAACTTTACGAACATGCATTAAACCCCCTTTTCACAGAGCGAACCTCGCATGTTTCAAGCGTCCTACATTCTTTATCGGTTTTGTTCGTGCATGTGATTCATGATATTAATGACGATATTTTAGTACGGTTAAATCAATGCTATTCGCGGACATTAATTATCGCTGATTTAAGTCGGTTGACCGATTCGAGAAGTTAAAGCACAACCATCGGAAAATTAACGACGAAAATTCCTCATGTTCTTTTTAAACGTCAGAAATTTACGAATTTTCGTGTCCACAAAAGTATTTTTGAAACCACATATTTCATTTCGACAAATATAAATTATAGTACAAAAGGTTATGTGGATAAATGTATCAGACCTAGATGAGACTCAGAGACTTTTTTAGTTTGAATGGGACCCAATGATGAAATCAGTATGTTGTATATTACAACAAGGAAGTCTTCTATGTCCATATTTTAAGAATTTATTCATTGACATTTCAAATAACATTCATTAACAAAAAATAAATAAAATACCGGCGGTAGAACGCATATTTACACACAATTCAATTCCTTTTATATCTATGTCACTGAAAAGGTCCCTTAATCATATCTAACAAGCGCCACAGTCATTCAAACATTTACACAAACGATACAAAAAACAGAGCTAAATTCTAAGTCAACATTAAAATAATTCAACAAAACAACAATATCAACTTGTAAACAACTTTTGATAATGCCCAATGGAATACTTACACTAGTTTTAAAACAATACACATGTCAGCAAGATAATGCTTAAAATAATTTTCATTTTACAAATAACAATACTTAAATACACGGAATTGCAAGCAAACATTCATAAAACAGAAAAATACCAATTCAACAAGATATATATTCATATACATTTTAATAAATTGTCAGTGTCACTCACAGAAACTAACGGTCCGACAAAATTAATAATATACTTTCTGCGTGCCTTTCACAGTAAAATTACACGAAAGTCAATGAACTGCCCGTAAGCAAGTCTCGAACTGTTTAAAATAGACTATATGATATACATGGTTTTAAAAACACATCCACGTGTAAGAAATCAACTCGTTTAGTAAAGAAAGTGAGGCAAATAATTACGAACGTACTGTTAAAATTGTGTCTTAGCTACTGGGGTCAGCGTCCGCTAGGCTATTCGCATAACACGCTAAAATCTCATCACGTATTCATGGTATTTGGATAGGAGCCAACTTTCATTTTCTGAAGGTCATTCACAAAATTGAATATCAACTAGTATAAAGCAATTTGAAAATAGTACACCAACAATAACAGTCTTCACAGAAGTTAATTTAAATCAACAACCCATATGATTAATTATTCTTTAAAAAATAATATTTTTTTAAATCAAATAACAAGACTAAATTAAGATCTGATTTCTAGTTAGTCGCCCGAATAATCTTCTACCAGTCAGGGCTGTCTGGTTTTTAGGAACGACTGCAATATATCAAACTACCAAAAAAATGAAAAATAAAAATAAAACATTTTTTAAACGGAATTTATAAAAATTAGAAACAATGAACTGGCCATAGGCTTACAAACATGTAACTTATTACTGAGAAGAAATTGTAGAATATCAACATGCACTCACTATCAAAGTGTTCTGCAACTTGCGTTGTATTATAAATTTCTATCAGACATTGCAATAAAACTACGGAATTAAGCATTTATTTCAATAATCAATATTGCATTATTGAATTGGAAACCTGTATTACAACATCAAAAGACAAAGTTAATAAACCGCCACTGATACAAATACACATTAAATAGACTTAACAAAATAAAACATTCGCATCACTTCTGTCATTCAAATTGCTTTAAAATATAAAAAAAATTGATATCTCCTACACTTATAGTTAGTGTTCGCTACAAACTTTGCAGCATTTCTTTCAACAGGACTTGCATATCGAGATTTATATGTTTACAGAACAGGTTTTCCACCATTCGACAACTGATTCCGTACAATGCCGGAAACAGCATCAAAAGTCGCGAATAATGCATGACGTCATCGGGTCTTGTGGTTCGCGCGTGCTGTTGCAAAAGTTCCTGGACAGCCGAGTTCAGTTTTTCAACCAATCCTGGGTCGTCAAGACCGGTTGAACCTAAAATAAACAAATGTAACCATCAGAACTTTGATAAATACCTGGGGTTGTAGTCACCTTCTGTAGAGATTATTGTTTTACATGTAATTCAATTCATTCGCCATGGTCTTTTTTCTTACTTTGTTCTAAGGACACATTGGAATGAGTCAAGACACTGTATTAGGGGCAAAGTTGAAACTTCACATTCAATGCCAAATGACCAAACAATGACCTCGGATAACATGACCTTAATCGTTGGGGTCAAACTTTGGCCAAACGATCAGAACTGACCATTACAACGACCGCTTTGCTAACTGACCACTAGTGAACTCGTTTCTGGCCCGCTAATATGCAAGTATGCTGGTCAATCAATGAGTAATCTTTTAATACTGACCGATACAACATGCGGATAGAATCTTTTCTAAGCTCGACGACGTAAGCGGTGATACGCCTTTACGTATCCTATATGCCCTTGGAGTAACCTTGATGTTCTTGATATGATATGAGAGTTAACAAATACTTAGTAATCAGTTTTGCTACACCGCAAAGGGATTATGCGTATTATTTTGAAACATCGTCCAGGGACTGTATTCACCAACCGATTCCTAGATTTAAGTCTAAAACTACAGAATATTCTTAAAACTCAAATTAACTTAAAGTACTGGAAAGTCAAGTCTAACATGTCAGTCAACTCCCACTATTATACAATTATAAGTCAAAAAACAATATGCCAATGATTTAAGCACTGCCACAGTTTAAGCCTGCTACATATTATCAGCAGGGCCCTCAATCTATTTTAGGGGAAGCGGGTCGCTACCCATAGCAGGGGGAATTTTCGCGGCGTTTCCCTTTTTGGGGGATTTTTTACTTACTATCTAATTATTACATTTGTACATGTTTGCACTATATTCATTGCTTATTTCATAATTTAGTATGTTTGACAAGATTAAATTAAAATAGAATTGAGATATAATAATCATGAGACATCTATCATAAAAAAAAAAAATAATATTTTTTCTTTTTTTTTGGGAGGGGGGGGGGGAATTTTTCCACCAAAAAATGGAAAAAAGTAAACTTTTCAGGGGGGGGGGGGGGGGAATGCGGCCGAATTTCGGCCGTGGATTTGACAGATTGAGGGCCCTGCATATATACATGCAAACTCTGAGGTTTTTTATTGAATCTAAGACTATTCGTTAATCCTAAGTCTGTGAATAAGAATGGTTTGGTGAATACGGGCCCAGATCTTGGATATAAATAGGAAAATGGTTCAACCAAAAGACTAGATGATTGGTCGAGATAATATATTTGAACCACTAGTAGAAAGTACCATTATTATTAGTATTATCATTATTATTATTATTATTATTATATTTAAAATTATTGAGTCGCGTTCTGTGAAAACTGGGCATAATGCCTGTGCGTAAAGTGTCTTCTCAGATTAGCCTGTGCAGTCCGCACGGGCTAATCAGGAACGACACTTTCCGCCTAAACAAGATTTTCGATAAAAAGAGACTTCCTTTAAACCAAAAATATCATAACCGCGGAAAGTGTCGTCCCTGATTAGCCTTTGCGGACTGCACAGGCCAATCGGGGACGACACTTTACGCACATGCATTATGCCCAGTTATCACAGAACGAGACACAAGTATTGTCCAGCTATTATACATACCAGTATTGAAAAGGACCGCCATCCGTAACAAGGCGTATTCTTTCTGGTCTAAGGACATATTTTTGCACTTTCGGATGAAGTTTTGGACGCCCTCAACGGACTTCATGGTGGGTTCGTCTTTACATTGGGAAGGCTGCATGAGTCTCGAGTCCCTGACCCCGGGCGCACCTCCCGATGTCAGAGGTGTCACCGCGAACTCGAGCTCGTTCTCCGCCATTAACAAAAGCAACATCCGTGCCCAAGCATGCACCAACAAAGTCCATTTATCGTTCTGAGACATGGAGGCAAACTCTGGAATCGTTTTCGCAAACTGGACTATTTTCAGCAGCCAGTCAGAAACACGCGACGTGATGGGATACACCATTTTCTTAGCGAGTGTCACTGGAGTGCACCCGCTTATTTGAATATCCGGTTTATATACGTCAGAGTCTGGCGTGCTACGCCCTGAACTAGCGTCTTGAGCGACGCGCCTCTGCTCGTGAGAATTTGTAAGTAGATTACGCAAGAGAGATCCGCTGTTTAGTTCATGCTTATCAGTGGGGTCAATATCTGCATCGATTATGCAATTGCTCGCCGAACGCGGGTTCTGTTTCGGCGACTTCTTTGAGAGATCCATCGGCTGGTCATTGTCGGTGTCGGCATCATCTTGCCGACTGTCGAACGAGTATTTCACAGGCGTGAATTCAATATCCGCTGTTTGAGATCCGTTGAATGGCGAGCTGTTAGAACTGTGTGGCGACGGGGTGCGTTGGTATGGAGAGTACGGTGAAACTGAGTGTCTAAGGAACCCGTGGTACGACGATGATGATTCCCGTCCCGACCCGTATCCGCTATGCGCGGGTGAACTGGCGACATGATGATAGGGGGATGATGCGCTATAATCTAAAAAGGGGGAAACCGATTCCTGGAACGTGCAGAACCTGCTTTCCATCACAGGGGAGTCACGTTCTGCATAGAGATCAGAGTCCTGGCAAGAAGTCGATCCCTGGCCATAAACACTGTCAGGTGTTAGCAATAACTGTTCGGGATACGGGTGCACACGCTGCGGTGAGGGGTCTCTGAAGTCGTCCACACTACGACCGGCTAATGAAGTATTATGCATAATATGTCGGTTAGGCGACGCGCATGGATAAGGTTTGTATCCGGCCGCAGTTCGATGTCCTTTGCGCACTACCGATAAAATGCCCGCGGCATTTTGATAATAACACTCGTTCGCTGGCACAGCCAAGTGCATATAGGCGGAAGGAACTTCACCGCGTAATACACTTTGCAACGTGCGGCAAGGTTTCGCAGATTTGTCACACATAGTGTCCCGTTCTAAACCTCTTTCCGCACGAATGGACTGAATGATTTCAAAAGCTCGTTCCGATATTTCTCCGCTGGGCGAGTTCACGTTGTGCGTCGGTGCCATGTGAGCGCAGTTCACTTGTCATGCACACATTTAAACCGACGTATGAAATCTCGATGATATAAGGCTGTCGATCTCACGTTTGTTTCTCCAATAAAGTAAGAAAATATTGTCCTTGTTAATAACCTTGCTATGGATGTCGTAACGAAGTATCCTGAAAACAGAACATTAATTCATTAAACTAATTTATCTCGGCGTTGAAACGCACTCCCGATGATGGATCTAGCGATCTTCATATAATATTTCCCTCCCAAGTAATGTGTTCGATATTTTCACCGAGGCGTGCATTTCCCGCACTGGCTAAAAGTACAACTAGAGAACATTCTCTCTCCGTTTACAATTATCGACAAGCTTAGAGCGGCAGACGAGATATATAAAGAACCAGGGCAGTAGTGTGAAGTTATGACCTTGCAGCTATTTTTGGAATCTTGTTCAGCGCTTTGACCCACTGATACGGTTACCGCGGCTTGCGTAGTGCAATACAATGTAACCTACGTGCGCAACCTCGATCTAGATATTGGACAGTGCATTGACTTTATAACAATTACGTGTTTATTAATTAACTTATATGAATATTCAGTTTTTTCCTTCTTTGTGACCCACCGAATCACGACTCTTTCGCCTCGGATTTTTTCCCCTCAGCAGGCGAATTTTCCCCTATATTTCATTTTTTAAACTTTTAAAGTCTCTATAACGCTCAAAATCAACGATAAATAAAGTTACCACCAAAGTTAACACCTTAACAATCAGTGGTACTTGTAGCAATAGTCAAAATTTCAACCCTATATGTGGTATGATTACATAGATTTTTGTAGATACAAAATGCTCGTTTTTTATTTATTTGTGGCCACAATTCCCGCGAATTTATCTTTTCATACGACACCATGTAAGTGTTTATGTGTCGTATGAATAGATATGCAAAACAATAATGAAAACGAGCATCTTGTATCTACAAGCATCTATTTTACCAGATCACACCTGGCGTTGAGATTTCGGCAATTGCCATAAGGAACACTGATAATTAATTGGTATAGTTTATTTTACGAACAATTGTGCGAAATTTTCGTTGATTTCGAGTAGTAATGTTACATAATTATACAAGTATAACTGATCCAGTGTAGAAAAATTTATTGCATAATTAAATTATCTGTTGCCTTGAATTCGTTTTAAAAACAGTAAAATAAGTTAAATTGATTATTCAAGACTTTCCTTATTAGTTTACATATAAATATCAACACGAGTGACAAAATTGTATCGTAGTTAAAATCGTGCGGGAGTGAACTCAAATCTGTGTTCAGTGTTATTCCGTCAATCACATACATAAAAGTGAAACGGGCAATAACTTAGAACAAATTAAAATTCAAACAACTTTAAACCTATAATTATTTAAGTTACGCACGTTCTGGTTCAAAATACTTCTATATTAAGACATTGAAACAATTCCCGAAGTTTCTTGTTTTAGCTAAAACCCCACATTGTGAAGTTTTGGTCCGTACACTTGCACGCAATGTTTTTCAACATATTTGCAAGAAATGTGGTTTCATTCTTTAACCAATTCACGTGGTCATGATAGTTATGGGAAGATTTAGATTATTGAATGTGACGAGAGCAAAATCTTTAGTTTCACTGATATGCGATAAAAAGTCTAATTATATAACACAAAAAATGAAAAGTAGATACACAAATATACAGAAAGACCTTCTGATAAAAAAGTAAAGGTCTTCTTGAATGCTCTGAGCTTTTATGAGTACATACGAACAGATCCCAAAGACCCGGAGGATCAATTGCTGGGAGTTGGATAATCGCAACTAACAAAAAGTATAGGCGTATACCTACTTTCATAAATCAATCATTATAGTTGCTTTGTTTTACAACTGGAGCACAATAAGGTTCGGTCCCTGGGTGAATTATTGAAAGATTATAAATCCATCGTTCTTCTCCTGAGAGACACAACCTCGCTGTACTGACTACTGGGCAGTCATTTTGGTTAAAATGCTAATTTTAAATAATGTTAAATTAAGTTTTTTATCATAACAGTTTTTTCCTATTTATAATTAACTGGCGAGTTCTTTGATACGCTGAGTACTTACAGACAAAAATATAAAATGTATAACCATTATAAATCACAGAAAAATTACAATATTAGGATGGTTGTTTACCTTACTTAAAATAGAACTACTTTCTTCAAAATTCCTCTTTCCACATTAACTGGTACGACTTAGTTATGACTTCATAAAAACTATAATAGTAACCAAATATTTGGTCGAGAAGTTTAAGAATAGAATATTGATGAAAAAATACACTTACACACACAGGTATATAATTCCTTAAAAATATCACTTATAATTCCTATTTGCTGACGTGCTCTAGAATCGGGACTTCCACACACTCTATTCAACTCACTTATGAACAAGAATGACGATGAATGTGACCTGACTTATTGCGTTCAACCAATCATAATCCTCGTTGCAAAATTCTTGAATAATTTTCACGCCTGACCGCTTTACGCACGCCCACTGGGAAACCTCTTGACCGAACACAAAATATTTTGGTGAATATTTTCTCCTTAAATATGAATCCCATATAAAAGTCATGAATGACCAAATGAATGTTTTCAAAAGTTATAAATTACAATAAAAACTGTTGTTAATTTCTTTCCCTTATAAGCTATTACCATGCCATTGCTCGGGCTGGCGTTTGTTTACATGTTAGAGATTATACTGCGAAAATCAACACGAGATTTTCTAAAAATAACTCCGAGGTCAATGTATTAGAACGTGCGACCTTCCCGAGTACACAACCTTATTTTTGGATAAATACATCACACGTTTTATATGGAAACGCCCGTTTTCATTGCTTATTCAACTACAATCAATAATTTCATGCTAACTACAAACATTTAAGATTTATTTAGAATTTTAAGATTGGCGACATATGTATACCAAACAAATCAGTTACAACTCGGTAAAATATGTTATATAACCACGTACTCAATATTGATCAGTACACCCATCGACCTTGGCGTGTTCGTTGAGTGTCTGGTCGAAAAATAGCTCATACTGAAGTCACTTGTGATGAAGGGGTACAATGAACGAAGTGTATTTGTATAATAAGCATAGAACAATAGACTTAGTGTTGTTTAAACTCGTAAGTGCTCTCAGCAAATAATATAGATAGATTCTAGGGGCGAGATTATCTTGAATCCATAATTTCGATATACTTGATCAACATGTTAAAGAGACAGATTTTACAATTATAAAAAATAAAGTGTTTTTTTCTGATGGGAAGTTACGGTAGGTATGTTTAACCTGAAATGGATAAAATTACATGCACACGAATACAGAAGCTGACTAAGATCTGGTTGACTAGTACTATCTCATACATTCTTAGACGCACGTATCTATTTTGTACGAGAGCTTGATTTAATGAAGTCACCGACTTCGAGCATTGCATGTAGCTGATATCAATACAGCGAGTGGCCTTGAAGCCTGGGAGAAAAGCAGAGCAATTGACCGAAATTTGAGCGAATGTTGTTTACAATCTGCCGGTTTTTGTTTACAGGGTCCAAAGTCCTCGTGCGCATAGCGCTGACGTGCGTCACTTAGGATTGGCATGAATGGGTTCCCATTTCGCGATTGATCCTTACGTCCGCGTTATAATATTGGGCATATTTGCGCAAATATACCATTGAAACGTGTTACGCTTGACTTAATCTTTAGCAGGGAATGACGCAGGTTCAATACACCCTGACCTTGTACTTTAATAGTGCGGTATTTTATTTGCCTCAACTTAATCCATATTATTTTATTGTTTTGCCTTACATCTGTAACATGTTTTAACGTTTAAACGTAATTATTTACGGGAGATACCCAATTATATTGTATCTACATTTACACGGTGGTGAAACTGACCGCGGCTTATCCGAGATTTTCCGACGAAATCGTTAATGGTTATTTCACGACGATTTCGACGTGGTAAATTGATTGAATATGTTGTCTATGTTTCTTTCGGTAATATGTAGGCCATTTGCTTTCGTCAATTGACTATCGTAAACCGCAAATTAGAAACACGTCTCGAAGTCGTGCGTGTTTCTCAAGGAATAAAGGGAATACAATACCCGGATGTGGATGTTCGTAGACGAAATATTTAAAATAGAATTGTCACATTCTTACACATTTTCACTAAGACACTTTTTTTCGAAGATTTTCTTCTAAGAATTTTTAAGAAAGGTCTAATTCTAAAAAATTAACATTTTGTGAATTTTTCTAAGACCATTTTTAGTAGAAAAAACGTTCGTAAAAATTAAAACAAATTTCTTTCGCAAAGCAATTCTGTTATTGGCAATAGCTAGATAACGTTTTTACAATAGGTATAACGTTTCTCAACAGTTCTTCGAAGTTTGCGTGGGGAAGTGGGAGCACATCCGCTTTCGGATCCACACGACACGGTTTCGAATACCGCCTGCGTCATATTTGTTTTCAACTTTTTTGCTGAAACTATAAAAAAAATAGTTAAGTCTATTAAAATCCTCAATGGTTTGTAAGTAATAACGTCTAATGTCATTTGAATAAAAGCCAAAATCTGTTAACAATTATCTTAAAAACGTGGATGGTAACGAGATTTTGGTTAAATTATCGTAGTTCCACAACTTTTTACATACATGTCATCATTCCAAGGTCAAGATTACAGTATATTTTTTTATTAATCTTCAAATTATGTTGAATATTATTTGGAATTTTTCGAATAATTTGAATAAGGATTTACAAAAAAAATCAGAACGTGTGCTCAACAATACAGCGTACATGTAATATTTCGCGTAAATAACGAAGTCAGTAAATATAACAACAAAAACAACACAACAACGACATAGTGTTCCTTTGTGCTTAAATGAAAATGAAGCGATCTTAACGGAACAATTAATAGTTATAAACAAAACAAGAAAACCAAAGATATGACGTTGACCCTGCTTTTATCCAATGCACAAGTTTGTTAAAACTTATAGCTCATTACAAGATACTTTTTATAATGTAAAAAAACATAAAACATGGAAATATTAAGTGTTGAAATGAAATAAAACATAAACGGTAATCGCCCAAAGCGAATTATCCATGCATGTTGCCAAGATTTATACTCGGTCTTTGGACAGACCCTGTTCTAAAGGTGTTCGGTACTCAGCTGTTGAAATCGATTGTACTAAATCTACCGGTATGTGTCAAATTCATGAAATAATTGTTATAATAAGATTAACGGAAAATGCCGCCTTTCATTTTTTAACCCACTATGTAAGCCAACGATAAAACATGTCATGTATGCAAAGCTTTATATATCTGTTGTATAAATGTGATTGAATCCAACGCTAAGACGTTGTATTCAACATATGTTCACGACACAAATAGATTTTAATTAAACCATTTATGCCTAGCGTCTAGAAAAAAGGCCTTGGCAAACAGCGTATACCCAGATGAGACGCCGCATGATGCGGCGTCTCATCAGGGTCTGCGCTGTTCGTTTAAAGGAATTTCTGTAAGAAATATTCTAAATATAGACATAAATATAATAGACATCCCTAATTTTGGAAATAAATTGATCCAATTTAGATGGATGGGAGAGTCCACTAGGCATTAAAACGGGTTAAGAATGGATCCTGAATGTAGCTGTGCTTAATGCGAGTGTATCTAGGCGCCACTAGGCCAATAACCTATGATGTGGTATGTTACGAAATGTGCCATATACATCAAGCGGTTTTCTTTGTTTTCTTTGTGTTGAATATATTTTGAAGTCGTAAATGTTGAGTCAAATGCCCTGTGGGTGCGTCTTCTCGTATAGCTTCAAATTTTATGTTCGCCGCACTATTAACGTCGACGTCAGTTAGCCCCGTACTTAGCTGAACCGCGCTAGTTACATAGATGGTGTGAGGGAAAGGCGAAATATTGTGAAAAATGGGTAAAGACATTATTATTGAATTGTTGATTGTACCGTCTGTTAACAGTCTCTCCTTGACACATCGATTGATATAAAATCATGCTGAACTTTCCATACTTGAGATCGACCTTTCTGTGTGCAAATGATGATCAATATAAATGCAACATTATGGGCTGCAGCGAAGTCAATAACCGCAATCAGAAAACGTGTCACCAAGTGAGTGCGATGGACGATTCAATAGCACTGTTTTAAAATAAAATGTAAATTATATGGTATTTCTAGTGATTTATTTGAACGGGACAAGCGGTCACAAGCAGTTTTAATACAAGTGTGTGTAAGATCAAACGATCTAAACAATGAGGATGGATATACAGTCAAAACTGAGAACAGCGGTCAGTCAAAGGAAATTGCCAAAGTGACCGCTGTTTTGGTGATTATTTTACTGTCCTTTTCGGTTATTGGTCAACTTGACGCTTCTACAAATGAAAAAGAGAAAATATAAGCATTCTCTGTTCTTTAATACGCATTTGACGTAAATTCTATTAAATATAGAAAATACGCTTACGAAGACAACTAAAATATTTAATTACCCTTAAATCGTTAAAGTGATATTATGGGCATCTAACAGTTTATAGGTGTCTATCGCAACCGTTGTTTATTTTTTGGGGTTTTCACTTCATATACACTTATATTTGTTAATGCAGCATCAACATACTAAAACAATATCCCGGAAAGAGAAAAATGCATTTGAATATCAACCGTTCTTTCGTTTGACAACTGATCATGCAAGTACGATTTGAACCTAAATTTAGTTTTAGTGCAGATTCGTTCATACGACAATTTTTTACGGATCATTTCGGCTTAGAGGACTGGGTGCGTCACGAAAGATTTTCGAATATAAAATATATTTTTATGAACTACTGGTAGCTAGATAAGTTGCAGATATTTGGTCAGTAACCACATTTTAACTAACTCT
The DNA here is from genome assembly GCF_020536995.1 of Dreissena polymorpha. Taxonomy (NCBI): domain Eukaryota; kingdom Metazoa; phylum Mollusca; class Bivalvia; order Myida; family Dreissenidae; genus Dreissena; species Dreissena polymorpha. The sequence goes on from NC_068359.1 coordinate 59,871,573, forward strand.
TTTTACCTGTAAATAATTTTCAGCTCAATTCAACAATGCAAAATGCCCATACTATTACTTTAAATTCCTGAAACGATATCTATTCATACGACACACGACCACTAACTAAATAGACGAATTAAAGCGAGTATATACAATTTTGTCAAATATAAATGAATTTATATAAAATGTGTAAAAAAATTATATATATCTTTCAATATAAAATAAAATAAAAGTTCAGAAGAACATGTGTCGAAAAATGCGAAATAAGCCAGATATTTAATTCTGAAATCGAAAACGGCTGTACAGTCGAATTCGCCATCATGTATATCATGCATGTACGATGTGAATCTAAACATAGTTTAACGGTTCATTTTAAATTTCTGCAACGATTTATATTCATACGACACACGAACAATAACTCTGGTCCTAATAAAAAGACGAATGATTCGGTTATTGTGGGAAAATATGTTCGTCACAATCGACTCGGGGCGCTAATTTGTCTTTGCTGCATTTTTTTAAATTCGTATTTAATGTATAACTTTTTTTGCCTATTTTGTGTTATTGTAACATATTTTATCAATTTATTACAATTTAAAACATATAAAAAATTGTATATACCCGCTTTAACGGTTTATTTGAATGAAGTACAAGCCTAGCTAAAGAAACTTCAATGAACAGCTTATACAGTATTGACAGACCAAAGTAAATAACGTTTCAAGTTCAGAACGCTTTTAGTTTTTGAGATATATGGTCAAATATTAAGTTCAAATATTAATAGAGTGCAGTATTCCAAGTGCCATATCTCTAAGGTTCTTGGTAGGATTTGTCTGGTTATTTAATGTGACCTCCATATTTTTTATTATAGAAACATTTTCAGGAAGATTGGTGATGATCCAATAAAAGCAGGTTGGGTTTCCAAAAAGTGGAAACTAGGTAACGGAGTGACGAGATGACGAACCGTAGGAAACAAAATGCCTTCGTTTAGGGGCGTTAATCAACAACACCTCTGATAAACTCAATAATGGTTTCTGTGCGTGTAAAGATAATTATGCTAGATGTCCTAAAAAACCTCGCATGACTTTGAAAAACAATACATGTGTTAAAACATGTTTTAACGGACATAATTTATGGCCGTCTACTTAAATAAGAGTGCAGTTACGGTTCTAGTTAAGCATTTAGTTGTGTGCAAGTGCACATAATTATGTAGATCTATATATGATAGAGAACAAGTCGTAGACGGCCTCATTGTATAAAAATGACCGATTAGTGAGCCCCTCAACGTTGATCGAACCGAAACCGAAAGCTGACGGCCATTGGCGGGATTACTGAGAGATCACTAAATATGCGAGAAGGCGTTCAGATGTCCTTTTTCTTTAAACTATACCGTACATTGTAGCACGTGCATAATAGTATTACAGACAAATATCAAGCCATTTCACGACAAGTAAATTGTGACTCGAAAAGCGTTGCGAAGTTTGCTACAAAAGTCACAAATCACTAAAGATGAGCGAGAATTAACACAAAAAACGGTATCCAGAAGGTAAGATATTATTATATCCGCACAATTAATGTGTGTAAAATTATCAACGCAAAAACGATAACTTGGCGTCGCATTTACGATAAGAAGAGGCATATGGTGTAATGTATAAAATATAATCTAATATATTTTTTCGGTTATGGTCAAATGATACTTACTTTTAAATAACGATATAGCATTGTAAAAGATCAAATAACGACAAATACAAAGTGATTCCACTAATAAAGTGTATGTTTTTACGCAGAAATGCTCGATGAATCCAGGAATAAGTCGGGTACTTTGTTCTGATCAGAAAAGTACGCAAATAATATTTAAGAAAAGACAAAGTGACCAAATCTGACCTTAACTTTAACCTTCATTTTTAGAACGAACAAATTTGTAATTTGAAAGTCATTTATCATGAAACAAACAGATATTTCGTCACGCTTAATTTGCCTTAGCTTTTCGCATACACCCTCATCACATTTCAATACGACACACGATAAAACGCCTGTCTAGAGGTCATTGCCCGCAGTGACTCGACCTTGAATCGCCGATGTCCTTGGAACGCAATTACACTGATCTCGCGACCGAGGCAAATGCTACAGTAATCCTCACATGTTCCTCTCCACGTGAAAACGAGGTTCATTGATTGATAGTTAAACCATTTATGCCTATCGTCTAGAAAAATGGCCTTGGCAAACAGCGTAGACCCAGATGAGATGCCGCATGATGCTGCGTCTCATCAGGGTCTGCGCTGTTTGCTTACAGCAATTTCTGTAAGGAATATTCTAAATATAGAAATAAATATACTAGACATCCCTAATTTTGTAATTAAATTGATCCAATTAAGAAGGATGGGAGAGTCAACTAGGCATAAATGGGTTAATGAGACGATACTTCTCTTTTATCACCCAATATGTCACTGAGGCAACTATCGGTGGTTTCAGTTTGGGGATGTGCTAGAAAGTTGTTTGTGACGAAATTGTTCACCGGTTATAAAAAATCAAATATATGAATGATTTTAGTCGAGAAATTCCGATAGTTACTCTACATGCAGCTTCTTTCCCCAGGACACGTATTTACCAACCGATTCATAGACTTCAGTCTAAATATAAAGAACATTTCTAAGACTGTATCTACTACTTACGGATCAATTCTAGAAAGGAAGTAAACACGTGAAATAATTTTTTTTCATTTGGAAAACAATTTTGTTGGATTAATCATCATTTTAGCGCACACGACTTTTTTTATTCTCAAAGATTTGGTTGGCGAATACACGCACTGCTTTCAAGTTTCAAATGTTCCGTTCAAGCACTTAACTCAAAACGCTTGTGGCCGAACTATACTTTTAGTATGCAATTCAAGTGATTAATTTGGGATATAATATTATATTACCGAGCATATTTGTATGGAAGATCAATCAAGCAGCATTTGGAATTTGATGCAATTTCTTAAATAATAAAATATGTAATTATGACATTGCAAGAAAATAATAAGTACCTGAAAATGAGGACAAAATTATATAATCGCAAACAATTATTATGTAAACTCAAGAATTACCGACGAAACACAATACTGCGATGGGCTATTAACAAAAAGATGGATACTTCTGCAACAATAAACGGGGTCATTCTATGAACAGACACATACAATATCTCTGCAACTGAAAATAAAGATAACCCATCAATAAAACGATACAAAATCTCTGCAACGAAAACAAGCGACATTTGAAAGTAAATAACTCTGCAAGGAAAAGAGAGGAAATCTATCAAAACAAGGGCTGTTTGTAAAACATGCATGCCCCCCATATGGGCTGTCAGTTGTAGTGGTAGCCATTGTGTGAGACGTTTTTGTCACTGTGACGTTGGCCTTTGACCTAGTGACCTCAAAATTAATAGGGTCATCTGCCAGTCATGATCAATGTACCTATGAAGTTTCATGATAATAGGCCTAATTTTCTCGAGTTATCATCCGGAAAGTATTTTACTATTTCGAGTCACTGTGACCTTGACCTTTGACCTAGTAACCTGAAAATCAATAAGGGTCATCTGCCAGTAATTATCAATGCACCTATGAAGTTCCATGATCCTAGGCGTAAGAATTCTTGAGTTATCATCCGGAAACCATTTTACTATTTCGAGTCACTGTGACCTTGACCTTTGACCTAGTGACATGAAAATCAATAGGGGTCATCTGTCCGTCATGATCAATGTACCTATGAAGTTTCATGATCCTAGGCCTAAGCGTTCTTGAGTTATCATCGGGAAACCATCTGGTGGACGGACCGACAGACAGACCGACCGACATGTGCAAAATAATATACCCCCTCTTCTTCGAAGGGGGGGGGGGGGGCATAATAAACAACATACAACGTCACTGCAACAAAAATGAGGGACAGTGAATGAACATAAAAATACAATATCTCTGCAATTGAAAAGATGGGCATTCTATCAGCTGACGGATACAATAATCTCTGCAACGCAAAACGGACGTTCTATCGACAGGGTGATGCATTATCTCTGCAATGAAAAAGAGGGTTATTCTATTAAAACGTTAAACACAATACTGCATTTTTTGTAATTCGTCGTTATTACTCGCTGGAGCTTTCAACGTCGTTCTTAATAGTGACATTGATTTATTCAAAAAGCTTATTTTGTGCCTAAAACTACAGTGACAAATATAGAACGCGAGGTACGCATAAAAAGTAGGATAAGAAGGGCAAGTACGGTAATTTGATACCAAACAAAGATTACATGTTTAAGAAAGATAGAAAGTCGTTCAAGGTTGTCTTCGTTGGGTTTTATGTCCAAACAAAACATAAGGACATTATTAAATGGCATTAAGTGTTTTATATTAGTATTATCTAGTATGACCTCGTATACTCTGGTGTTGTTGTAAACATGTGTTTCAAACAGAATTCAAGGATTTTCTTATTGACACAATTTATAAATAAGCTCAAAGAAGTTGTTTATTCATGATTTATATGAAATAATTATGTATACGAACTCTTGAATGTATTTCCGTGTCAATGACTGAGCGGATCATTAAATGTACTTCAAGCTCGTAACGCCGGTATTCATTTGATCAGCCGTAAAAAGCAACGAATATAACATCAGTTTTCTCCAATATAATGGAATCCAACATTGAATTTCTTGACACAGTATCACGGACAATCATTATCATTATCATAATTAAAAACTTCATGACAACTTTATTTTGTGCATTACTATTCGCTTGAATCAGCTGACTTAAACCATGTATGCCTAGCGTCCTGAAAAAGGACATTGCAAACAGCGTAGACCCAGATGAGACGCCGCATAATGCGGCGTCTCATCAGGGTCTGCGCTGTTTGCTTAAAGAAATTTCTGTAAGAAATATTCTAAATATAGAAATAAATATCCTAGACATCCCTTATTTTGGAAATAAATTGATCCAATTTAGAAGTATGGGAGAGTACACTAGGCATAAATGGGTTAAAGTCTACCATATAATAGCCTCGCTCTGCAAAAAGAGATGTATTGCATCTGTTTAAAGTGCTTAAAGTTTCGACACAGATTAGCATTCCACACAGGCTTTTCAGAGACGACTAGTTCCGATTTTCACAAGAAGATAAATAATATTCTTTTAACGCAAAAATCCATAAACGCGGAAAGTGTCTTCCCTGATTAGCACGTATGGACTGCACAGGCTAATCTGGGACGACACTTAACGAGCATGAATTAAATTGCATTTTCCCATCGCGCGGCTCATATCACATCGAAGAACCAGTTTTAAGCGAATAATACGACATAAGTTAAAGTACAAAAATATCGTGTGAAGGTAATTGTCCGATTTTATCTCGTGACAATGACAGTTGTGGTTTGAAACATGACTACGTTCTGTGTGTGCGCATAATGCATTTTATCCAAATTGACCGAATTTTAACTTGATTTAAAAAAATAAATAGAATGTCTCCCTCTTTTTCAAACAAACCCAGTTAGTTTTTAAGAATAAGAATTTAAAGTATTTTCTTTCACAGTTTTGTGTTGCTCTTTTTATGCTGACGACGTTTTAAAAATTGAAATAAAATTATTTTTGTCATATTTATTTTTTAAATTGTGATATATTTATAATATAAAGCTTTCCCACTCTTGAGTTGTGGACCAATTAAGCTCGTTCTTAGCCTATTAAAACAGACGTACGATTATTTAAATAATCGTGGCTTGTTGGTCAGCAAGTACGAAAACCTTGTTCGAAAACTACCACGGATAAGAATACGCTTGATTAAGAAGACGAATAAACAGTCGGGGAACAATACCACGCTGTAAAATGGATTGTAAATTATTTACTTAAGAGACATATTCTGCGATTGGCACATTATGCAAGATAATGGTGCAATCAGAAGCACAATTACAGCGATTTAAGTACTAACTTTCATTGAGCATACCCAAGTTTTTCCACATCTATTTCGCTCAAGTACCAATCCACTAATTCCACAAGTGTACAATTTATGAAAACGTTGCATCAAATTCCAAGAAAAAGTGTGCCATTAGATCATTATATATCAATTAACTGTTTTTCAAGCATATGTATTCTCGGTGTTCTATCGAAAGTACAATGATGATGTACGCAGATTCAACGTATCTACTGGCGAAATAGTAACGACATTATCGCTTCCCTTTTGCAAAGTTTTATTGCTTTTCATCGGTTTATGGGAAACAACTCTGCATACGATTTAGTTTCAGTAATCACGATTATCTCCCTCTCAGACTACGCGACAAGTTTAAAGTACCATTACTTCTCAAAAGCAACGAAAATTTCGTACAATTGTTCGTAAAATAAATTAACCAATTAGAAATCAGTGTTCCTTATGGCAATTTCCGAAATCTCAACGCCAGATGTGGTCTGGTAAAATAGATGTTTGTAGAAACAAAATGCTCGTTTTTATTATTGTTTTGCATATCTATTCATACGACACATGAACACTAACATGGTGTTCGTGTGTCGTATGAAAAGATATATTCGCGGGATTTAATTGTGGCCACAAACAAATAAAAACGAGCATTTTGTATCTACAAAAATCTATGTAATCATACCACATCTAGCGTTGAAATTTTGGCTATTTCTACAAGGAACACTGATTGTTAACTTTATTTTACGAAATACTTAACGAAATTTTCGTTGATTTTGAGCGTTATAGAGACTTTAACTGCGTAAAATAGTTTTTGGTTTTCAATGAAAAATATTTTTACCTGATCCATTCCATTCATTGTTTTTGCGTTACTTGCTAATTATGTGTGAGTTACATTTGCCTTGATGAAGATACTAGATTCTATATAATTACCATACATCAATTACTTATTAACTATATATGTAGTATAGGGTCTCAATACACGCTACATAATCTAGCGCCTTGGCCTTTCTTGACCAGGGATCGAACTTCAATTAATATAAACAATCAAGAACTGCGACAAAACAAAACAAGCCAAACACATTTTTGAAAAAAAAAACAACTAATAATGTAGCTTCGTTTAATCTAAGAACAAGATGTATCACATAATTGCTGTGAAATAAATAATAGCATTGCTTTAAAAAAAATCGTTTCGTCTGAATTCGTCTCGCTTGCGAGACAATATCAGCCCTTTAGGCAACAAACTGCAAATATCCTGCAAGACCGACCTGTCCTTAGAATGTATTTAATTTGCTCCATAAGAAGCAACGTGAAATGGCTTTTGCAACCAGCGTAAAACCAGAACAGCCTGCGAGCAACTCGCAGTCTTTTCAGTTTGTATGCTATCTGCTGCTCATCAGTAAGTAGGGGTTGGAAATGAAGTCATTAACATTTGAATTAGGTAAGAAAGGTATTTAATAAAATGAAACTTTCATGGTGACTACAAATGAGTCAAAATTGTATCTAAAGGGTTACAGATGCCTAACGTCTCAAGTGCTGAGTTGAGACAAATGATCCAAGGATTGAATTTATCACAAAATTGTAATGATCGTGCGCGATTAGATTTTTTATCTGAAACTTGTGACCGGAGCAAACACTCAATTTGTTTCCCGACTACATGTATAAGTCTAGTCCCAATTGGCAAGGGATCTTTATTTTTAAAAACCATGAATTAAAACAATCGTTACCACAACCTCACCTCAACTTTTGCCCATCACCAATTGCACACTTTTGTCTTTATTTTATAATTTCTCCATGGCCCATTAGTAGTGGCTTCTATACACCAGTTAACGTATATGTCAAGCAAATCATGGTGAAAAAGTATTTGAACTTGCAAAGGAACGAAAACATTCTTGAACACGGTGTACTGACAGAATAGAATCAGATAAATGTACGTTTGATAGTTAGCAAATTGCGGGATCATTCTATCAAGAGTCTTACAACTGACCAATTTTGGTTCTTACACCTAGTGTGTTTTTGGATTTCACACAATGATTGCAGACTTTCTTTAATTCTCGAATGCACTCGATTTTTACACAACCGTACTATTTAATGTATGTTTACACAACAGACCTGAATGAAGGAGAATTTCTGTATCGTCGTCCCTCATTTCCCCCCAACGGCAAAACCGGTCAAGGGATTGATGATTATGATGATGTTGATGGTGATGATGTTGATGATGATGATGATGATGATGGTGGTGGTGATGATGATGATGATGATGATGATGATGATGATGATGATGATGATGATGATGATGATGATGATGATGATGATGATGATGATGATGATGATGATGATGATGATGAAGACGACGACGACGATGATGATGAGGATGATGATGATGATGATGAAAAAGGGGCCTTTTCACGTTTTATTTAAAAAATGCTTCAGAATCGCAAATTTCCGTTGTATTCATGATATTTGTGAGGAATTATAGGTTATTAGACATTTCACTGTACGATACGGAGATATATGGAAAAAATACAGACTTTTTGGATCCAATACCGGAATATATTGGACGGTCACGTGGTACATATGAAGAATGCCGACTGGATGAATTAATTGGATATAGAATAAACAGTTATACTGAACATATGCATCTTTTGACCATTTAAAAACCTGAAAATTATAAAGCGTTGCAACGCGAAACGATTTAATAATTTTAAATGTTTTGTTGTCGTTATCGTTTGTGATACTACGAGGATTGCTTATATTAAGTATAAAGTACATCAAATCTTTCATGTTTTGTTGTCGTTATAGTTTGCGATACTACTAGGATTGCTTATATAAAGTACATGAATCCTTTCATAAGCACAAGGGTTGCTTATATAAAGAATAAAAGTACATCAATCCTTCCATGAGCACGGATAGCTAAGTGATCTAAGCTGTTGACTTTTACTCAGGGGGTCAGTGGTTCGAGTCCTGTTGAGGGTTACTTTTTTCTTTCTTTAATTTTATTCTAGTTTTTTTTACTGGAGCTTTTAATATCCAATGTTTACTTTAATTAATTAAAGCATTTAATGACAAACTTCAATACACGCCAAATATGTGAAAAGGTCCATTTAAGACCTCTTGCAAATCAATAAATGTCAATTTAATGAACGCATACTTGGTGCGCCTATACGTGGGCGACGCAATTTTGAGCTGCTAATAAAAAAAGGTTGCTAAATATTCATTCGAACAAAACAACTTCTTGGAAAGTCGACGCTTTTGACAAAAACAACGTCGAACAATCCTTAATAGATTGTTGTACTTTTTGGAAAGTCAACGTAGTGCCAATGTACCAGGGAACATATGAGATATGTGCGTGTTTTATCTATATATGTGAGAATTTAATAAATATACCAAATAAACGTTCTTGGGAAAAATCTGTTCGTATTCTGTTGTCGGCCTTACGCTTACAATGCGCATGGCTAAACCAAGGTGTATGTGATGAACGGTGTTTTTTTATCCTTGGTAATATCTAGATTGAAAATAAATGTATCCGAAAGTGGATGTAACAACTTTATGATTCGTCAAGAACAATAAGTTGAAGGCAGTTTTGTAAATTTCAATTGCAACCTTAATTTTTAAAATGTTAATATAGATAAGTTTAGATTTGATCTTAAGATTAAGGTTTTCATCTCATAGATTAGAAATTGAATCGGGCATATGGCATAAACCTGAATGTATACCTTTTCAAGATAAATAATGTCAACATTGCAATGTTCTTGAGGATGAATATAATGTCTTATTAGAATGTTCCTTAGATAATGATAATACGGAATCGTATATAAATTATATTACTTGAAAAGACCAAACATGATAAGGTTTAATTGATTAATTAAATCGGATAATACAAGTACCAACATAAACTTAGCTTTGTGTGTACATAATGTATTTGGTCCAAGAAACCTGAATAAATATTATAATGATTAATTATGTATAATTCGTTACTCAAACTTAACTTTTCGCTTTCTTTTACATTCATCTTTGTTGTTTTTATATTATCGTAATAGCAAAGATTCTAAATGCTGGAATCCAATAGTCCTAGACCTCTTCATGTATTGATACTTTATTTAACAACGTATGATATTCAATAGTGATCACATTTCGTGCCTTATATATTAGTAACTATGTTTTGAACATGTATACTCATGGACTGTATGTATATTGAATATTGAATAAACCTATTCATCTATACCGTGTTCATACCATTTACGCTAATTAAGTCGTGAGAACACAATGACTAAACAAAAAAGTATAGGGAACAAGCTAACTTACTCGCGATAACGAAGTTTTAAGTCGCTGAAACGAGATGTAACTAACTCGTGGCAACGATTTGTTTTGTCATGGTTCTACTCATTGAGGCTTTGGAATAAGATAGTAAACTTGTCAGGACGGCCATTAAAGCCACAAATAAGTAATATTGTAATCCTTGGCTATGTCTGTATAAGCTCCTATTCTATCATCCATTTTGGAAATGCCTGTTAGTACCGCACGATGGTGTCAAACCAATTTTGATTTCAACACCAAAGAGCGTTTGCTTAACCCATGTATGCCTAGTGGGCTCTCCATCCTTCTAAATTGGAACAATTTATTTCCAAAATTAGGGATGTCCAGTATATATATTTTTATATTTAGAATATTTTTACAGAAATTCCTTTAAGCAAACAGCGCAGACCCTGATGAGACGCTATGCATAAATGGGTTAACACCGACGTGAATTGAAAAGATGCGCATCTCTCGCATTCACTCGGTGTTCTTTATAATTTCCTCTATGAATTGCGTGATTTTGATTAAATGACATCCCGCATAAAATCTGTATTGACGACAGTATTTCAATAAAAGTGAGTCGCGTTTTGAGAAAACTTGGCTTAATGCATGTGCGTAAAGTGTTACCCAGATTAGCCTGTGCAGTGTGCACAGGCTTATCAGGGACGACACTTTCCGCCTTAACTGGATTTTCGTGTAAACGAGACATTCCTGAATCTAAAAATACCATAAAAGCGGAAATTGTCGTCGTTGATTCGCCTGTGTGGACTGCACAGGCTAATCTTGGATGACAATTTACGCACATGCATTATGCCCTGTTTACTCAGAACGCGACACAAGTAATCCCACTTAAATTTCCAATTATCATATCAGAATCCCCTCAGTGTTCACTTTTGCCTTACCATGAATTCGAACACGGGAGCTGTCGAGGCCAAAGATAATACTCAAAGTCTGCGATACGCAAGCTTATATATTAAAAAGCGAAAAGCATACGCTATTTTATACTCAAATAAATGTGCGAGGAAATACGTTTCAAACGCACTTTTATTTAACGACTTTCAAGCGAATATTATCTAATAATCAACAAATATTTTATAAATAACCAATATTTGTATATTTATGTATAAGCCGGGATGGTTATTTCGCTTGTTAAAACATAATGTATATATAACTATATTAACATATGACAACTAAGTTGAACAATCGTCATGTTACTAATCTGTGGAAATGTCACTTTATTAAACAGAAAAAATGTATATTTTTTTTTACACTTACCTGCCAATTACTAGTTTGTCATCCGAATTGATAATGCAAAACTATTGAAAGTATTTTAATCACTTACGTTTGATTAGTTTCAACTTAAACTTTCAATCAAAGCGCACGGAGCATATTCATTTTCAAGACTACACCATCTGTTTTACTTACTGACAACTGAGGGCACCTTGCTGTCTTGCTGAATGATCACAAAAGTACACGACTTCTACGAATTTCTATATTTTATAGGTATTCCACTTTGAAGCACGCATGCGCGCGGACTGCTTAAGCTGTGGGTAAGACCATGCTGGTGCTAATGCTCATCCGTCACGTTGAGCTGTTGTGATGTAAAAACGAATCGCGGTAAATATTGTTACATTAAATAAAGAGGTGCGTATTTTAACATTTCAACGACTCCAAAAAAGAGCGCTTAACAAGGAATGTCAAGCGTGTTTACTACACACTCAAACACCATAGCTCACGCTTTATTAAGACACGTTGTTTTCGTAAAAGAATGAAAATAAGCAACCGTGAATGCGCATGCTTTTTATTCCGGGGTCTCTCATACAGCTTATTTCCTTTAAAGCTTGTGCAAAACAAATGTAGATGACAATTCAACAACACTATATTGGGCATCAAAGTCTCCACAGAGAGTTAATGCCTTTGACTGATATATTTTGGCGGTGTTTTCACAATGCGGAAGAAGTGGCTTGAACCTGCGACCTCTGAGGCCGGGATGCCCTTGACCACGTGGTTGCTTCATAAGACAACGCCTCGTGAGAAGCATAGCAGGAAAACGATTGTGGGTAAGCATTTATGAGCATTGGCCTGGGAAAATGGGGCTTAATGCACGAGGGTAAAGCCTCGTCCCAGTTAGCCGTGCAGTCCGCACATGATAAACAGGAACGACATTTTCCACCAAGAATGGATTTTCAATTAGAACAGCCTTCATGTTAACAAAATAATCCAAAAAAGCGGAAAGTGTCGCGCCATATAATAAAAAGAAGTGAAACTCCAGCTGATGTAGCAGTATAACATTCTTATTATAAACAATTTCGTGGTCCTTTATTTAAGGCAAGTGACCAATAGCCAAAACAGTACGAAATAGCACAATACGAAACAACATGCTAGTACACACATAGAAGAATAAAGCTGGGGTCACCGTCTTGGAACGGTCAATGCAAAGCACTGGGCGCTTGAACCGACTTTAGAGCGCCCTTACAACCTCATACGTGGCCCAGCAATATTCATGATACATATAAGTGTAAATAAATTTTAACCTCATAGCATTGCAACTCAAATTAAGCAATAATAAAAGGGAATTAAAACGCAATTTAATAAATCAATAAACAATCAAATAGACAATAAAATTAATCAGTGCGAACAGCTGATGTTAATCTAGAACGTCACTTTCCGGTTTCCGCATACATTAAGCCCAATTTTCCCAGAACGAGGCGGGCATGGATCAGTACTGGTATGGTTGTATGTCGTGAGGCTCGTATCTCTCGCGGGCATGGATCAGTACTGGAATAGTTGCATGTCGTGAGGCTCGTATCTCTCGCGGGCATGGATCAGTACTGACATGGTTGCATGTCGTGAGGCTCGTATCTCTCGCGGGCATGGATCAGTACTGATATGGTTGCATGTCGTGAGGCTCGTATCTCTCGCGGGCATGGATCAGTACTGGTATGGTTGCATGTCGTGAGGCTCGTATCTCTCGCGGGCATAGATCAGTACTGGAATGGTTGCATGTCGTGAGGCTCATATCTCTCGCGGGCATGGATCAGTACTGGTATGGTTGTATGTCGTGAGGCTCGTATCTCTCGCGGGCATGGATCAGTACTGGAATGGTTGCATGTCGTGAGGCTCGTATCTCTCGCGGGCATGGATCAGTACTGGTATGGTTGCATGTCGTGAGGCTCGTATCTCTCGCGGGCATTGATCAGCACTGGAATGGTTGCATGTCGTGAGGCTCGTATCTCTCGCGGGCATGGATCAGTACTGATATGGTTGCATGTCGTGAGGCTCGTATCTCTCGCGGTCATGAATCAGTACTGATATGGTTGCATGCCGTGAGGCTCGTATCTCTCGCGGGCATGAATCAGTACTGATATGGTTGCATGTCGTGAGGCTCGTATCTCTCGCGGGCATGGATCAGTACTGGAATGGTTGCATGTCGTGAGGCTCGTATCTCTCGCGGGCATGGAACAGTACTGATATGGTTGCATGTCGTGAGGCTCGTATGTCTCGCGGGCATGGATCAGTACTGGAATGGTTGCATGTCGTGAGGCTTGTATCTCTCGCGGGCATGGATCAGTACTGATATGGTTGCATGTCGTGAGGCTCGTATCTCTCGCGGGCATGGACCAGTACTGGAATGGTTGCATGTCGCGAGGCTCGTATCTCTCGCGGGCATGGATCAGTACTGATATGGTTGCATGCCGTGAGGCTCGTATCTCTCGCGGGCATGGATCAGTACTGATATGGTTGCATGTCGTGAGGCTCGTATCTCTCGCGGGTATGGATCAGTACTGGAATGGTTGCATGTCGTGAGGCTCGTATCTCTCGCGGGCATGGATCAGTACTGATATGGTTGCATGTCGTGAGGCTCGTATGTCTCGCGGGCATGGATCAGTACTGGAATGGTTGCATGTCGTGAGGCTTGTATCTCTCGCGGGCATGGATCAGTACTGATATGGTTGCATGTCGTGAGGCGCGTATCACTCGCGGGCATGGATCAGTACTGGAATGGTTGCATGTCGTGAGGCTCGTATCTCTCGCGGGCATGGATTAGCACTGGAATGGTTGCATGTCATGAGGCTCGTATCTCTCGCGGGCATGGATCAGTACTGATATGGTTGCATGTCGTGAGGCTCGATTCTCTCGCGGGCATGGATCAGCACTGGAATGGTTGCATGTCGTGAGGCTCGTATCTCTCGCGGGCATGGATCAGTACTGGAATAGTTGCATGTCGTGAGGCTCGTATCTCTCGCGGGTATGGATCAGTACTGGTATGGCTTCATATCGTGAGGCTTGTATCTCTCGCGGGCGTGGATCAGTACTGGTATCGCTGCATGTCGTGAGGCTAAGGGTGTCACGGTACTCCGTGGGATGGTATATCGTAATAGTCTCCCCTCGGTACGGTTCACGATACGCCTCCGAGTCCGAACGGTACGGTACGGTACGGCATTTCCTATGACGCATTTCAAGGAAAGTAACTGTAATTCGCCAAAAAAAATAATCGGAAGTTGAATTGAAATCACCTCCAGCGAGATCCTAATGAAAAAATATGGAAACATTTTTGTGTTACCAGTAAGAAAGTGGTAGGCGTTTATTTCGTATAAACATTTGCTTTATATCACGACTTTAGTCGCTACGAATTTCCTAAACAGGAGCTGTAATTTTGTGATTCCGCTGAGAATTTCGCAAATTCTTTGAAACCATTAAATGAAATTTCAACCACTCAAAAATGTGCTGTGTCGCCTACGTCACGAAACAAGGTGCAATATTTGACTGGTTCTTCGAATTGCGCTTGGAGTTTCTTACGGTACAAGCAAAGATAGCCAGTTTGACTAGTTGGTAAACACGTTATATTTTTAACTTAAATAATCTATCGAAGTAATAGAAACATAAAGCAGTCCGTATTTTTTTAAACATATTCATAATTTCGTGTTCATATTTAATCAAAGTTTTAGATTTGTAAATAATAATAACTAATTGTCAATTCGTGTACTGGCATGACATTATATGGTATTTTGTATATGGTATGACACATATGTAGAGGTCTTAAAATAAAATTGAAAAATGGTTTTAAATGGTTTGTATGTTGTTTCCATCTGACGATACGTATCGTGATACGTATCGTATCGTACACACAGTACCGCGATACGTATCGTACCGTAAGGTGAGCGTATCGTGACACCCTTACGTGAGGCTCGTATCTCTCGCGGTCATGGATCAGTACTGGTATGGTTGCATATCGTGAGGCTCCTATGTCTCGCGGGCATTGATCAGTACTGGTATGGCTGCATGTCGTGAGGCTCGTATCTCTCGCGGGTATGGATCAGTACTGGTATGGCTGCATGCCGTGAGGCTCCTGTGTCTCGCGGGCATGGATCAGTACTGGTATGGTTGCATGTCGTGAGGCTCGTATCTCTCGCGGGTATGGATCAGTACTGGTATGGCTGCATGCCGTGAGGCTCCTATGTCTCGCGGGCATGGATCAGTACTGGTATGGCTGCATGTCGTAAGGCTACTTTGTCTTGTGGGCATGGATCAGTACTGGTATGGTTGCATGTCGTGAGGCTCATATCTCTCGCGGGTATGGATCAGTTCTGGTATGGCTGCATGTCGTGAGGCTCGTATCTCTCGCGGGCATGGATCAGTACTGATATGGTTGCATGTCGTGAGGCTCATATTTCTCGCGGGCATGGATCAGTACTGGTATGGCTGCATGTCGTGAGGCTCGTATCTCTCGCGGGCATGATTCAGTACTGGTATGGTTGCATGTCGTGAGGCTCATATCTCTCGCGGGCATGGATCAGTACTGGTATGGCTGCATGTCGTGAGGCTCGTATCTCTCGCGGGCATGGATCAGTACTGATATGGCTGCATGTCGTGTTGCTCGTATCTCTCGCGGGCGTGGATTAGTACTGGTATGGTTGCATGTAGTGAGGCTCGTATCTCTCACGGCCATGGATCAGTATTGGTATGGTTGCATGTCGTTAGGCTCGTATCTCTCGCGGGCATGGGTCAGTACAGGTATGGCTGCATGCCGTGAGGCTCGAATATCTGGCAGGCATGGATCAGTACTGGTATGGTTGCATGTCGTGAGGCTCATATCTCTCGCGGGCATGGATTAGTATTGGTATGGCTGCATGTCGTGATGCTCGTTTGTCTCGCGGGCATGGATTAGTACTGGTATGGCTGCATGTCGTGAGGCTCGTATGTCTCGCGGGCATGGATCAGTACTGGTATGGCTGCATGTCGTGAGGCTCGTATCACTCGCCGTATCTCTCGCGGGTAATTATCAGTACTGGTATGGTTGCATGTCGTGAGGCTCGTATATCTCGCGGGCATGGATCAGTACTGGTTTGGCTGCATGTCGTGGGGCTCGTATGTCTCGCGGGCATCGATACGTACTGGTATGGCTGCATGTCGTGAGGCTCGTATCTCTCGCGGGCATTGATCAGTACTGATATGGCTGCATGTCGTGAGGCTCGTATCTCTCGCGGGCATGGATCAGTACTGATATGGCTGCATGTCGTGAGGCTCGTATGTCTCGCGGGCATGGATCAGTACTGGTATGGCTGCATGTCGTGAGGCTCGTATCACTCGCCGTATCTCTCGCGGGTAATTATCAGTACTGGTATGGTTGCATGTCGTGAGGCTCGTATGTCTCGCGGGCATGGATCAGTACTGGTTTGGCTGCATGTCGTGAGGCTCGTATGTCTCGCGGGCATCGATACGTACTGGTATGGCTGCATGTCGTGAGGCTCGTATCTCTCGCGGGCATTGATCAGTACTGATATGGCTGCATGTCGTGAGGCTCGTATCTCTCGCGGGCATGGATCAGTACTGATATGGCTGCATGTCGTGAGGCTCGTATGTCTCGCGGGCATGGATTAATACTGGTATGGCTGCATGTCGTGAGGCTCGTATGTCTCGCGGGCATGGATCAGTACTGGTATGGCTGCATGTCGTGAGGCTCGTATCACTCGCCGTTTGCCTCGCGGGCATGGATCAGTACTGGTATGGCTGCATGTCGTGAGGCTCGTATCTCTCACCGTATGTCTCGCGGGCATGGATCAGTTCTGGTATGGCTGCATGTCGTGAGGCTCGTATCTCTCACCGTATGCCTCGCGGGCATGGATCAGTACTGGTATGGTTGCATGTCGTGAGGCTCGTATCTCTCACCGTATCTCTCGCGGGCATGGTTCAGTACTGGTATGGCTGCATGTCGTGAGGCTCGTACCTCTCGCGGGCATGGATCAGTACTGGTATGGTTGCATGTCGTGAGGCTCGTATCTCTCGCCGTATGCCTCGCGGGCATGGATCAGTACTGGTATGGTTGCATGTCGTGAGGCTCGTATCTCTCGCGGGCATGGATCAGTACTGGTATGGTTGCATGTCGTGAGGCTCATATCTCTCGCGGGTATGGATCAGTACTGGTATGGCTGCATGCCGTGAGGCTCGTATCTCTCGCGGGCATGGATCAGTACTGGTATGGCTGCATTCCGTGAGGCTCGTATCTCTCGCGGGCATGGATTAGTACTGGTGTGGCTGCATGTTGTTAGGCTTCTATGGCTCGCGGGCATTGATCAGTACTGGTATGGCTGCATGTAGTGAGGCTCGTATCTCTCGCGGGCATGGATTAGTGCTGGTATGGCTGCATGTCGTGAGGCTCGTATGTCTTGCGGGCATAGATTAGTACTGGTATGGCTGCATGTCGTGTGGCTCGTATGTCTCGCGGACATGGATCAGTACTGGTATGGCTGCATTTCGTGAGGCTCGTATCAATCGCCGTATCTCTCGCTGGCATTAATCAGTTTTGGTATAGCTGTATGTCGTTAGGCTCGTATGTCTCGCGGGCATAGATCAGTACTGTTATGGCTGCATGTCGTGAGGCTCGTATCTCTCGCGGGTATCGATCAGTACTGGTATGGTTGCATGTCGTGAGGCTCGTATCTCTCGCGGGTATGGATCAGTACTGGTATGGCTGCATGTCGTGAGGCTCGTATCTCTCGCGGCATGGATCAGTACTGGTATGGTTGCATGTCGTGAGACTCGTATCTCTCGCCGTATCTCTCGCTGGCATTAATCAGTTTTGGTATAGCTGTATGTCGTTAGGCTCGTATGTCTCGCGGGCATAGATCAGTACTGGTATGGCTGCATGTCGTGAGGCTCATATCTCTCGCGGGCATCGATCAGTACTGGTATGGTTGCATGTCGTGAGGCTCGTATCTCTCGCGGGTATGGATCAGTACTGATATGGCTGCATGTCGTGAGGCTCGTATCTCTCGCGGGTATGGATCAGTACTGGTATGGCTACATGCCGTGAGGCATCCAGAAAAGGGAAACATGTCACCAAACCCCCTCGGCGGAAAAACACTGGTTCGTATACAAGTAATATATATATCAATGGGGCCTACCGAACGTAAAATCAGACGGATAAATTAAAATCATTATAATAAAATAAATCATCATCAAGTACATCATCAGTAGCAACAGCAACGTGGTCGGCGTCGTAATAATCATGATTAGCAGCATTCAGCTACTCTTCATCAACGGATCAGCAACAATACAATCAGTATTGAATCACTGGCCTTGAAAAAGCATTAGACACGCACTTGCCCACGTTCCGTTAATAACAACGCAATCTTCCGAAAGGTCTTTTGAGTTTGGATTTGAATCTGAGCCGTTGAAATTACCGTTCAAATCGTGCCTATATGATTTAAAAGCTTTTAGGGTGCTCTTACACGAGACGTTCCATCTTACTGTGAAGTGTGATGCGCGAAGCGTGTGTTTCGACTTCATTTAGTACGGATCAGACATATGAACCCTCGGTATACATGTAAATGTATGAGATAATGTAGTCCATCTAATCTGATATCTATATATCGATATATACTAGTATAAGTACTGATTCTAGGCCCAAGAAACGGACTCGAGAGCGTTTCAAATAGGTAATTGGTAAAATAAATAGGTCTAAAAAAAGAAAAGTCTATTCTGAAATCAATACAATGTATATTAATGGAACAAATACACCAGCAAAAGGTCAACGAGTTTCTTATTCTGAAGGAAATTCTACTGCGGTCCAATCAGTGTGAGTTTTAACCTGTTCACTCTGTCGAATTACTCCCAAGTCCATTCCCGATAACCACTCACTAGCCCACCTGCATGAGCACCCCAACGACCACTTGATAGATTAACAGAAAGACAGACGTATACATAAGTATATCGTCTTCATACTTAAGTATGCATATTATTTTTTGTCACGTAACTGCATATAACAACATAGCACATATAATAACTTGCATTTCATAACATAAAATATACATTTAAGAATTCAAATATTAAAGCGGTAACGAAATTAATTGAACAGTGAAATTAAGAATCGAATTTCTTAATGCGAGGACCGAACACTTGTAAACTTTCTTTGACAAACTCATTCATACGTTACCGCTGCTTTAACACGAAGAATATAATAAAATGCTATCGAGTTTAAAGGGGCCTTTTCACGTTTTGGTAAATTGACAAAATTACAAAAAGTTGTTTCAGATTCGCAAATTTTCGTTTTAGTTATGATATTTGTGAGGAAATAGTAATACTGAACATTAACCATGCTCACAAATATCCATTATATGCATCTTTTGACGATTTGAAAACCTGAAAATATGTAAAAAAATACATCCGCATATAACATGAACACGGATGGTCGAGTGGTTTAAGCGGGAGACTTTTTACTCCAGAACTCCAGGGGTCAGTGGTTTGAGTCCAGTTGCGGGTTACTTTTTGTCTCCTTTTTAAAAAATTGTATTCTTGTTTTTTTTACTAGAGATTTGTAGGTCCAATGTTTAAATTTATCAACATAAAGCATTTAATGACAAGCTTGAATACATGCCAAAATCTGTGAAAAGGCCCCTTAAAATAAAATTATGCACTTCGAAGCCTCTCAAGTTAGCCATAGATAGATAACACAATTGTTTGAATGAAACATGCATGTTCGTGTGCATTAAATTTTTATGATATGGCTCTTCAATCGAATTAATTTGAGACACTCAGTCAGTATGTAATGTTTGCAATAGATAACAGAATTGCCAAAGTGTCGCACTATAAGGTTAATCGCTGATTTGAAAATTTGATATATTAAGTCAATATCCAATTAATCCGATCAATGTAAAAACATGCCTCGCATTTTAAAGACATGGTCTCGCTTTAAACGATTAAAGGGATATTATTTTTGATTATTTGTTGAACAGTAAAATCTATATAAAAATCAAAGTGAGATAGACATTTACGATACACCTGTTTGAAATGGTTTAAATTATAACTCAGTCATTGTATTTTCGTTTTGAATTAGTAAACCTATATTTGATATTACTATATTATATAGCAAACCTGTATTGTTTTATTGTGTGTTGAAATGCATAAAAATGAATGTGAGTCTCGCTCTGTGCAAAAAGGTTTAATGCATGTGCAGAAAGTGTCGTCCCAGATAAGCCTGTGCAATCCTCACAGGCTTTCAGGGACGACATTCCCCGCCATAAAGATATTTTCTATTAAAGAAAGTCTCGTCTCAGCAAACATCCATTGTAGGCGGAAAGTGTCGTCCCTGATAAGCCTGTGCGGACTGCACCGGCTAATTTGGGACGACACTTTACGCGCATGCATTAAATCCCCTTTTCATAGAGCGAGGCTCATATTATATTGACATGGACCAAGAACCCGATCATCCCAGCACGAACACAATCATCCTGAAATGTTGAGTCGTTTGAGCGTTTGCAGTAAATCCGATTATAGCGTGTTCGATCCCCAGGTCCACGTCGGATAGCAACATCCGCGCACAAATTTGACGGGAACCAGCATAGCTTGATCAAATCCCTGGCTTCATAACCAACCACGTGATGATACTCTAGCCACGTGGTACAATCATTTTACCGCTGCTATCTTTACTTTTTCAAATTTATATAAATAATTGTTTTACTACCAAATCTGGTGGATTTTCTTGTGATGGCAGAGATTGTTTGTGAGAGCATGGAACGAAAACTCTGCGTGGAGATTTGTCGGATACATTTACATGTCTCTACACTTACATAATACCTGTAAACATGCTTAGGTAATGCAAATTTGATATTATGTTCAGCGTCCACTTACACATTTGAAAATCCCAAGTAACAAAACACTATTTCCCCAAGTGTCGCGTTTGACGGTGCCGTTAAATTAAACCATACAGCTAATGCTTTTCAACTCGAGTACCGATACACACCTTTAACCAAGAGATAATCGACATTGAACGTTTAACTAATCAATAAAACAGATTTAAAACAATTTACAAAAATAACCGTAATAACATAATCGCGTTGAAGCCTTCCTGAATGCAAGCTATTGTTTCGCATGCCCTTCATTGTTTTAAGGAATATAGCGTTTCAACTCATTGAGCTC